>NW_024583811.1:8973-17766 GCF_018398535.1 Haplochromis burtoni
CTATTGGGTTTTTTCAAATATAACTGTTATTTCTGGACTGGTGTGGTTCTGCATACCTTGGGTTTCGTAATTACTAATGGTGATCATCATCACAAGTCATATTCAAAAATACACCAGTCGCATGTCACTTAAATAGCTTTGATTGGCAAGATGCAACTCTTAAAACTGGTTAATTTTATTTTTCTTTTAAAATAATTTAATCAAGTTTTTATAAAATATCCTTTGCATTCTCGGCTACTATCAAACCCTCTTTCTGGGGCTTACGCAGGTGGTTTATCTGTCTCTCATTCATAAACCGCCAGTTACTCCCTAGACGTTACCCTCTTTTCTGCTATTTAGGGCGATCGAATCTTTTTTTTCTCTTCTTGTCGTTTCTACTTCTCTGCACCCCACATTTTTAAACTTTAACAGCTCTTGAGGCTTCTCATAATTAATGTTACACTTGTATAGCAGCCTGGTCAGGTCATTTCCTATATTCTTGCTTCATTTACGCTTAAATGCTTCAGGGTTACTTGCTGTAAAATAACTTTGTTATCAGAGCACAGAGTCTTCTAAATAAATAAATGCGTTACGTGTATATTCCTTTCAGAATACTCTCTGAAAGTATGTATCCTACAGAGCAAGTTGATTAAACTGGAGTGTTGAGGAAGCAGAACTTAAGTGGCAGAGATGATCAGTTTGGGGCGTCAATGAAGTAGGCTGAAAATATCAGCCCGCCACTCCTATTTTTCTGTCTGCTTGTGAGTTTAATAGGCGCTTACAAGGCGAAGGGCCCATTAGACAGCGTCTCATTTCGCTAAAGACGCTTTTACATGAGGCTGCTTATAATTCGGAACATTTGATATTTGTTTGGTGTTGATTTAGAGCACCAGAGAACTTTGTCACAGGGCTTCGCTTGAATTCGTGGCTCTTGTACTACCGCAGGGGTGCCGAAGTGTCATGACTGAGGATTTAATTACGAACCAAACAATACAGCTTTTCTGACTAATTACTCTTGGGCGCACGGTCTCCAATGGCCCGAAAACTCTCTGGGTCACCGATAACTCTCCGCCTCTTCCCTCTCTCTGTTCTAAACTAAACTTTTATCGTGAGAGGGAGGAATGATTCGTGGCTTTCAACAACGTGTCTCAAGTCTTAGAACACTAATGGGCAGTTAGGGGCAACACTAAGTAATCTAGCATGGCAACTGTTTTAAAAAAAATTTGATCCACCTTCTGGGGTTTGGCCTATGCATATTTAATACACTCATATTCTGCGTCAGGTTGACTCCCACATCCTCCCTAAATCACAAGAACAAGTATCAACTACGATTTGTTCAGTTAAATATTTTTAATATCACATGCGACTAGAGGGAAGTGTTACGTCTACAGACTGCCCTGGAGAGCGCCTATTGGTTGGTCTAACGCAGGTTGCAAAAACTTGCACGGTTTCTAGCGCGCGATATGTAGAGCAGTTCCGGAGTCCACCAAGTTTGATATCAATTGTTCGCGCGTGTCTTATTAGGTGACATTTCTGGTGCGTTTCCTGTAGTCACTTCTTGCTCGGAGCGACGGTTAGAGAAATTCCAATCTACCACGAGTTTGTTACAATGTCAATCATCTTCATACACGCCACTTATTCTGCATGCCAACTCGCCCACGTAGTTTCTATGCATTTCTTATACCCATATATCGACAGACCTGCTGTATCCAGTCTTGTATTGTGCTATGCCTCTATCAGATCAACCTCATTTCACAGTCAGAAACTTCTTCCTTGATTCACCTCTTTTCCTGCCAAATATGTTCATGCGCACTATTTAACACCACAGCATCTTATGGCATAGACAAACCAAAACTCTAGAGGGCCAAAAAGCAGAACTTTCCCTCGTGCGCGTACTATATTAATCATTCCCAACCATAATAGGATGTACAAGTGTCTCTGCGCTTTTATTCGACACAGGCCTCCTCTCAGATTTGTAATAAGCACTCCCTTGAAGTTGGGAGGGTCACCAAGAATATAATAGCGATTGAAGAACAATGTCCGCTATTAAAGGTTTGTTTAGATGCAGTGAAGGTGTGACGCCGAGGTGGGGGCGTAAACACAAACTCATCTAAGCACATCCTCGAGCGCGCAAAGTGGGTGTGTTCATTTTTATATGCTCATTTTTCTGTGCCTTAGTTTTGCTATCTCAGCATCATGCGCTGTGGAGTAGGTCTGAATCAGAGCGTGAAGGGCAGTTCTCGCTCGCGCCGCACCAATGATCAAAGCGAGCATTTACAATACTACACGCACACGGTTGAGTGGAATGAATGGCGATTAAAATGTGTTGTCTCTAGGCTTATCACTATAGTCTTATAATTTATATCTAGAGTCGTTTTTAAGCCTTGTCACTTCTGCGCGCGCCATAGGAATGGACTCATATGGCGCGGCGTGTACTCAGTGGAGTCTTATCGTATCTGCTGGCTCTTAAACCACATCGTTGGACCCGTAGTATGTCCTGCTCGTCCCGTTGGTAATTTTGTGTAGTCATAACTCTCGAGTCAATCGTGCCTTGAAGCATTTCACTCGTATTTGCGTGTTGAGGTCAGGTGGCATGCAGACGAACGGGGCTTACTTTCTAGCTACTCTTCTGCGAACCATTCCTGACGATTGAGCGTGCTTGACCATATTCAGCATTGACCACTACTACTGAGTTACCCTGGCGGCGGCGAGCTAGGAGCTGAGAAGGAATACCTCCTTGCGTGACTTCCACATCGTCTAATGGCGAGCATGTAAGAATGTTGCCATACTACCTAATTACGCACGCAATCAGTTCGTCTATGACAGGCTTATGTAAGCTCGAAGAATGGAAGTCTCCACATACAAAGTGAGAATAGGTGAAGTGATTCGTAGGTAGAGCATTAATCACAAGGAGATAGTGCCTAAGCTCAGTTTTTTGCTCTCTCGTCATCGCGATGTCCCCATTGATGGTTTTCGTTTGCTCTAATCTCACATAGCGATAAAAGCTCATACACACACTTCTGATAGAGATTAATTAGAATGCTCACTGCACCGTGGCAACACAGATCACTCGCCGTCGTAAACTAAATCACTCACTATGCTTGGTCACTCACCGTACAAATATATGGAGGGTGATACAATTGGGGTGTTCAACATCTAAAGTCACTATTATGTTGAATAATGTATCCCTAAAAGAGTAATAAACAGCTTGCTAAATACAACAGAAACCTCAGCTAAAAATTCCACAAGCTGAGCGTATAAAGGCATAATGCTTCTGTGGTTTATAATTTTTTTACGTTACAGCTTCTCTAGTGTATAATTTGCAAAGAAGTTTCTTAAGGAATACTTACTGCGTGACACACATGGTGCACGTGTCTATTATAGATGACGTGAAGCAAAATCTATTGTAGCGCTTGTTGGCCATTTGCTATTGAACAGGGCTTTTTTGAATTATACTAGGCGTCACTTATTTACTCCTAGAAATTAGAAAAACACCACACTATGAATGTGTTATGCAGCAAGCGCGAAGGGATAAACTAGGAGTCCTGCATATTCTATGTTTTTCCTCTTCTCGCTCATCAATGGTTATCAAATGCCCACACGAGCGAAACTAGGTCGAGTAACATCTAGGTGTAATTCGTTGTTTTCTCTCTCATATCCACTCATAACTACAACGAGAGACTCGCAGCGTATGTGCTATCTCTTCTATGTAGATACCACGTGGCGTGAGCGAGATATTCGATAATACCAAACTTGCACCAGTTTTGCGTACTGAGTAACGTCTATGCTCAGCTCAAATAGGATGATAAAACTAGAAAGTGGAATATTCAAATTTTACCATACACTTTCGTGCTGTGACTTAAAGCTTATAATATTTACTTCTATTATAAGACACACAAAAGCGCACACAAGACGTCTCCCTCTATCATTCATCTTATGAAAAGTTTTGCTGTAAGACCACACAACAAATATCATGCCCCTGGTGTAAAGACTTCTTCAAATCTCAGCTAATTTAAAGCCTTGTAATTTTTACAAGTAGACGGTGGCGATAAGATGTTGAGCAAATGCAGGACAGTGGCGAACCCTGGGAGAGCATGCGTGTGTGACATTGATTTAGTTAAAACTAGTCCACTAAAGATGCTCCTCATGTTTACGAAGCTATTTACCAATACACCACGGAACTCAATAGGGCACTCATTATTACTAGATCAGACGCGTAATGAGCCGAGAGCTGGACCAGGAGATACTCAGACTCTAACTTGTCTGGACCATCAAGGTCAGGCGGCTGAGATGTTCTAGTGCGTAAGATGGCAATGCTGGACCCTCTCCAGAAAGCAACGAACGCCCGCACAGACTCTTTGATCAGTGTCGATTCTGGGAGAAAGTGTGGCGAGGCAGCCACTCGTAACGACAGCTGACCAGAGCAGGTTCGTCGAGAGAGACAGGAGAGATGGAATACCAGACGGGTATTACGAAACCAGAATGAATTGGCACGCCCCGAGACATGTAAGAAGCTTTAAAGGATGCTTGTGCGAGCGGCACATATGAAGCCTCAAGAGATATGACCAGTAGTGCTTGTTCAAAGTAAGCATGACATATAGCGAGACAATTAAGGCGAGCCTCTTAGTCCCACTGCCCACAACACATGAGGGAAAGGCAAGAAATTAAGCAGCAAGCTGGTATTAGGAAGCTTCACCAGTTTCTAGCACGAAGGTAATAGGTAAGGAGGCCAAGGTACGGTTCTGGCTGTGAGCGCTTATCTGGTGAGAACATGAGCGAGAAAAGTAGACTAAGAGTGTGAAGGTGTCTATACAAAGAGTGGATGGTTTGTAGAAGTGACAATGTACTCATTTGAGTGTCTCACTGAGAAAGTGAGTGTGAAGAATCTAATGGTGCACAGTGCAATAGTCAACGGCACCCACAAGCAGCTCACCAGAATGCCCAACAAACTGGTCACAAAGAGGAGAGCTCTGAGAGCATGAGAAAGAATCCTCAGTAATCTCCTGTCACTGAAAAAAGCTACGGAGTCTTGGCATATGTGAGAAGAAGTTGCACACATGCGGCATGTCTGATAATACCGTACTTGACAATCTGAGGATATGTAAGGCGCCAACAGCGCGTTCGCGCTCTCAGAGAGCAATCACTCGGATAGACGACTCTCTGAAGAATCGGCGCTGAGATATATCACTCCTTCTCTGGAGCAACACTCGACCCATCTCAACACTGAACAACGACGCAATTTGGACAGGCACATGTGCGTCTCGTAAACACATACCCATGCCTCTCATTCTGGACCACATTAACGAGCTCAGAGAACATGATTAAAAGTCACTGTTTCAAGACACCTCAAGCTCTCTCAAAAGACGTAGGATTCTAGGAGGTGCACTGACCTAGTTTCTGCAATGGTTACCAGAGGAGGGACGAGAGAATTGCACAAGACAGCATACTACTCTCTCGTATTTGACAACGATTGCTATAACGATTTGGTTTGTAAAAATCATGTTCTCCTATCTTCATGCTTCATGCTGCATCAATGGATTTGCATGAACCAAGCCTGCCTTTTAGAACCCTTCTTATATGACCTTACGTTGACTTGGCGCGTGAGCAAGCTGGCAGTTATTTCTTTTAAGTGTTTTTGTTTGATGATGCGAGTTAACATATCGTGTGGTACTTGTGGTTGTCACTTTTTGCTAGAGTCTTTTAATATATGGAGCAAAGAGGCGCGGATAAGCTATACTAGCAGTGTGGGATTGCTGTGGCAATACAATCTCCAGTTCCTTGCACTAGAGCTACTATCTCTGAACAGTCAATATTATAGTAAATGCATCCCTGACTCGAGACAGAACAACGCCGTCGCATCACTCAAAGCAATCCTATGATAATTTCGTGGAGTCTACCTCTCTCTTCAGCATGCCATCATGTCAAGTTATCATGAGACAAGAAGCGACTGGCGCCAACACAGCTGAATCAAGTGACCATCTAGTTTGGCAAAGGCCTGATAACAAGCCATTCATTTGATTCGGGTGTGTGGGAACAAGGATGCATCTAAAAGCTGCAGGACGGTAGCTCTCGAGGACCGGGATTGGGCACCCCTGGTCTATAGTTTAGCCATGTAGCTTAAGGTAATGCTAAAAAAAAAAAAGCTAGTTGCGGTGAGGGTACCACTACAGTACTGAAGGTGACATGAAAATACAGGAACATACATCTAGTCCTTGCTTCACATTTTTCTCAATTACTCTGTGACCTCAGTAAACACTATTCCTGATGTCTTTGTGGCCTAATTGCCAGTTTCAGAGTTAGAATTCCAACAGCTGTCCTGAATCGTCATATGATGAGTTGAGTGGCCATTAATGATATTGCTCTTCATAGATGTTTTTCTACCACGCGTGATTCAGTGTTTGAAGAGAAGTATAAGAAAAGAAAGGCCTAATTGTTTAGATACAGTCAGACTGTACGATGTCAAGAAAGGAGAATGTCTGACCGAGGATATGCTTATTGGCTCTGCGAGTGTGTGGATGTGTTACCACCTAATGAAGTCTCATCTTTGTGCTCTTCAGTAATTAGTCTCAACTCACAATTCCACAATCTACTCTCCTGTTCTCTTAGTGCTCAAGTAAACAACCACATAGTCAAATAGCCGAAGAACTGATCCATAAATATACACTGTTCTCAATCGAGAATCTACCCAACTTCACAGCAAACTAGAAGTCTTTGCATAAGCAAATTTGCACACTTAAATACCACGCATTTTCTAATCATTACAACTGATATGTCTGAATACTGGTTGATCCTCTATTTGTGATGCTTCATAAATGTGGTGGCGCAGATGAAATTTAGTTTGCTGGACCAGTAGTATTAGATCACTGAGATACCAATGATGTAATTAAAATTGTTGATACTTCTTTTCGCGGCAGATAGTTGCCAAGTATAGCGTATAGGTCTCTATTGTTGTTAAAGGGTCGGGTTCGTTCCATTAGAGTCTGTTGGTTTTAGGTGAGCGAGATCAATTATACACTTAATAGTATTTATTATTAGTTGGAATGCAATCAAACCTTCCATGAATTTGTAAGTTGATCTTCGAGACTTACTGTGTGTTTGTGTTAGAATCTTGGTCTCGCTCATATAAAAATTAAGTAATTAGTGATAAAAGATTCAGATTCAGAACGCATCGTATACATTTGAATTCTGTTCTTATTGGCTGCCGTGTTTTTCTATAATTTAACGCGCGTAAATCAAAGCTTTTAGGTGTTTTATATTTCGTAAATATTTGAGAGAAGAGATACGTTCTACGATAATATTGCGTTCCGAAACAAGCCATGTTGAAAACTGTATAATGTATGAAGGGAAGAGTAAAAAGGCGCACCTCTACGAAGTATTTTGAGCTATGGCCAGACACTAATTAAAAGAGAGAAAGGATGAGTAACTTCAATTCTGTTCTTTTGTCTGTTTCATTTACTTTATTTAATTCCAATAAAAAATGATAATTCCAGTGTGGAAGTAAAGAGTCAGGTACTTGTGAAAGAAAAATGTAATCATATTCAGGTATAACAATTATTTAATAAACCCATTGTGTCTGTAATCCTGTCACAAGCTAACAAGCTACAAAATAGATTTTGCTCCATTTTAGCTGCACAGGTCACAGAATGAAACCTTTTCTGAAGCTGAGAAAATACAATGTTACTCAGTTGTGCAGCTGTTTAGCAGCTTTTATTTTAGACTTTCACTAGCTGGGCCCATATCCTCATTTTAGGTTGGCAGCATGTTTTTAGTAGACAAAGGCGAGTGGCTTAAACAAGAACTGAGCTACGGTTTGGGGAAGGCCTCGAAGGGAACTGGCGGCAACATTTAACATACATACTCTGCAGCAACACAGTGCCATCTAGTGGCTGATACAAACATAGGTCAACAAGTTACATCTCCCTTCTTTAAACAAAAAAAAAGAACAAAACAACAAAGCAACTCAGGCTTGTAAAATTTGTCAGGCAACTGAAATTACAGGAATAAACATCCTGAGCAACATCCATTAATATCATAGCATTCGGCTCAATACTGGCTACATCATTAACATAATAAATAGATGCATTTAGTGACATCATTGGAACAACAAACATGTGAACAGCCTTTTTTTTTTCCGCCTGCAGCCTTTACAATATTACAGGTCCAAGACCTGTCTTGGTTTAGTAACGCGCCCATATCGAGTTGTGTATCTGGGTGTTGTCTTTATCAGGGGATCCACAGGCGGGGGCTGAGAAACCACAGCGCTGTCATTGCTGTTGACTGTCGGTTGAATGAACTCCTCACCTCCTACGCTGTTTCTGCCTTCGCCGAGGTGTCGGCGGTTACGGCGATAAACTTGTCCTGTATCTGTGGTTATGTTGTAGCTTCTGGACGTGTCTACAAAACTCGTGACCACAGCTGGTTTCCAGGAACCATCTTGTTGACGGAACTCGACCGGTGTGCCAGGATATAGTCGAGGCAGATTTCGGGCTGCTCTGTTGAAATAAGTCTGCTGGCGCTGCTGGCAGACTTCTCTCCTCACACGCACTGTTTGCTGGCAAACTACTTGTGGTTCCAGCTGTTTTGGTGTGGCAGGGAGGATGGAGCGGGGTCTCCGGCTCATGAGTAGTTATGCAGGCGACTTTAAGTTGTCCACGGGGGTGTTCCGGTATTCTAATAGGCTCAAGTAGGGATCCTTATGTTCAGGTTTGGCCTTGTCCAGTAGTTTTTTTGCTGTCTGGACAGTCTTTTTGGCTAGGCCGTTGCTCTGTGGGTAATGGGGGCTAGTAGTGTTGTGGGTGAAACTCCATGACTTTG
>NW_024583811.1:17943-18351 GCF_018398535.1 Haplochromis burtoni
AATGTGGTCCTTCTCAGAGTGTTAAGCTGAGGGTCCTGGCCTGTTTTGTTTCTTATCTGATCAGTGACAGGCATGTTGCTGAGGACTGTGTGGATCTGCACATCCATTCCGTCACATAGTGATTTATCGTAGAACTCTATGGATTTCCGGGAGAGCGAGTCGGCTACCGGGATGTCTTTCCCTGGCTTGTGGATGATGCTGATGTTATACTTTTGCAGCTGTAGTATCATCCTCTGTAGCCGTGGTGGTGCTGATACTAGTGGCTTTTTGAGTACTCTAGTGGCTTTTGGTCCAATTCAATGGTCACACGTTGACCGTACATTTACTCGTGGAACCGCTTGCAGCCAAAGAGAACAGCATACAGTTCCTTTTCTATTTGGGCATAGTTCTGCTCAGTGCTGTTAAGTG
>NW_024583811.1:18994-20898 GCF_018398535.1 Haplochromis burtoni
TGGCTTAGTTTAATGGCCCAGTAGCCTGATCTGGCATCCAAAACACTAAAATACTTGGCCCCAGGAAGTTTTGTGGTGACATCCTCCAAGGTGGGTAGAGGGTAATGGGGTCTTTGTATGGCCTTGTTGAGGGGTCTGGGGTCCAGCCACTAGATGGCAACACCATCTAGTGGCTGATGCAAACATAGATCAACATGTTATATTTCCTGGTTTGTTGTATTTGAGTGAAGATGGCCATGTTTCTGGAAGGCATGGATAGCCTGGAAGCCTAGGTGCAGCTGTCCTTGAAACTCCATCTTGGCAAAGTCTGTCATCAAGAACTCGGGCTCGGCCATCGATGAGGAGAGAGATTTAAAACTGATCTTCTTGGGCATTTTAACCTGGGAAACTATTCCTCTTCTTATGTAATGTGTGGCGATCTCTGACCATTTCATCTGTATTTGGGTACCCACAGTCTTTAGCAAGCAGTTTCAGTTCTGTAATAAACTGTTCAAATGCCTCATTTTCACCCTGCATCTTTTCATGGAACCTATATCTGGCGTAGATTGGGTTAGCTTTCAGTGTGATGTAATCGTAGTACATTTGAAGCTTTCGGGAGTCGTCTGCGGTGAGCATCCACGTGTTGTAGACATCCCGTCCCTTCTCACTGACCCATAGAAGAAGGTAGCTGCATTTGTCTGCCTCCTCCTTCCCCCGAAGAGGACCAGCAAACATCAGCTCGGCGAGCTGCTTGAAGCCCCGCCATGCCTCGGGCAGGTTGCTAGAGTCCCAATCCATGCGCGGTGTGGGAACGCCGTAAGCCTCAATATCTGCACTGTCCAACGGCGAGGGATTGCGTAGAAAACCGCTACTCTGACGCTACTCTGCAGCAACACAGTGCCATCTAGTGGCTGATGCAAAACATAGAGATCAACATGTTATATTTCCTGGTTTGTTGCATTTGAGTGACATAAAGGCCAGAAATTCATTCAACTTCCTCTTATAAATTTGCAAGTTGTACAGCTATGGAAGCCCGTTTTCACCACACACAAAAAAGTATCCATATCTTGAAATTTCGAGATATTTTTCTCAAAATTTTGAATAGTAACTTGAAATTTTGAGAAAATAACTCAACAGTTCGAGTTATGGATACTTTTTTTTATGTGGCGGAAACGGGCTTCCATAGCGAGCACAGTGCATATGTTTGTTGCAGGTCAGAAATGAAACCTTTTCTGATGCTGAGAAAATAAAGCGTGACTCAGTGGTGCAGATATTTGGCAGTTTTTATTTTAGACTTTGTTCTGGTTATTGTTCAGTTTCCCCTGCAGTGTAAGTGTAATTCAGGCAGACAAACACAGGTGGATTCACTTGTACAAAAGACAAACTGAAATGGATTCTAACCAGAGCATTCTGACCAGTCTACCTGGTGATAGGTTTACCGCAACTGATGACTTGTTCAATACAACCACGTCACTTATGAAGAAGACACACAGCTTATCATGTTAGTTTTAAAACATCTAAAAATCACTCTTTGTTAATTCATTTGCTAGATTAGCTGCTAGCATACCCACTTTGTTTGAGGCTTTTTGCTAGCTAGTTAGCTAGGCCTCGTACTCTCAGTCCAAAGGCCCAGAGTTACTGTTAATATCAGAAATGTAATGCTGTCCTTTATGATTTTAAGACTGAGGATGATCTAAAACTTAAGATTTAAACACTTTTAGATCCATTACAGTTATAGAGCACTTTGCAGTCTGCTAACATGGAAACTACATAAAAATAGCAGGTGGTTTCATAAAAGTGTAATTTATTCTTTTCATTTAATTTAATAATAGAGTCTACATTATTAACAGCTAAACTCACCCTGGCAGAAAAATGGTGAGGAAAACCATCAGGACCAAGCTGGGTTTCCTGGGGCCAGAGATTTG
>NW_024583811.1:22322-23931 GCF_018398535.1 Haplochromis burtoni
TTCAGTCTCACCTGGTCTTTACGATGTCGACGGGCATCGAGGCTGCCGTGGTAACCAGACCACTGATCATACTGGCACAGAAGTGACACAGAATATCGTCTCTAAAGTAACCTGAGAACACACAAACATATTGATGAAGAGTGTGCGTCACTGAAAGACGGTGTGCGTGCGTGAGTGTGTGCGTGCGTGTGTTGGGCACCTGAATCGAGCAGCGCCTGTTTGGACTGAGAGTACGAGGCCAGCTGAGCAGCGTTCACGACCACCGCTCGAGCCATGGTGGGAATGCAACCCTGCAACAACAGAGTCGTCATCAGCTCAGTTATTAAAAACACCCAAAGAGACTCGAGAAACCTGCTGAACCAACAAGACGTGAATGCTCCACAGATGATGTCTGGAGTCTTTTCTGTGGGAAATGAACAGCGAGGGTAGAGGTGGAGGGATGTCAGCGACCCTCAGAGCATGCTGTAGCTCCGATTTACAGTTTCAGCTTTTTATCGTCTTTGATTCAGCAGAATAGCTGAGATCAGTCCCAGTTTAGGTTTCAGCACTTAAATCCTCATTTTATTACTAACACTCATCAGGAAATTTGATTTAAAAATCAATTAACTTTTGTTATTGATATTACAGCAGTCGCACACAAATTACTCCAGAGAATGAAAGGACAACAAATTTTGTTAATCATGTAGTGAATTTCATGGATGAAGCTTTCAGATTCCTGCAAGCAGAATCTTTTTTTTTTTTAAGTGAAAAGTTTAAAATGTTACTACCAAGTGTTTATAACTGAACAAAAACTGAGGCACTGTAATGACTCAGTATTCAGTTTATCCGACCTATGTTTGCACCATCTTTGGTGGGAAAACTGTTGCAAAATCAGAAAAAAGATGCAGAGATCAGAAAAGAAGAAGATCCCTGTCCTTCCCGTCTTGGAGCAACTGTGACCACGTAATGTCATCTGGGAATAATAAAGTGTTCTGATACATTGAAAAAGACTGCGACACTGCCCTCTGCTGCCCCATGGAAGTACTGCAGATGGTCAGTAAAATCCTTTGCAAATTAAAAAAATTCAATTAATATTTTTAATAAAAATAAAAAGATCATTTAAATGTTTTAATTCAATTTAAAATTATTTAAAATATTGTAGACACATTTTTAACAAGGGCTGTAAAAACTAACAAAACAAAGCCACTAAATTCATGAGCGTTTATTCAATCGTTACCCGAGGAGCTAAAATTATTCTAAAAAGCAGCAAATACTGCACCACAGTCAACGATTAGATTAGAGATTTGTGTTTGATAAAGAGAGACCCAGATTTAAAACATGTGACATTCTTCAGTTTGGAAATTCTTTAGAAGACAAACTGAGAATTTTGGGAAACATGAGGATAAGCAGAGAAAAAGACAAATTCTAAAATATCAGAATCAAAGCTGAGGTCATTTTTCTTGTTTTTGCTCAGGATTCGCACCAGTGAACTTCAATAAAAGCTGCAGTCGTAGCTCACTGTTCCCATTAACTGCTTTCACACATATTAATAACAGTACAACGGCTTGAAAAACGAAATAGTTAAACAAATAAGAAAAATAAAAGAACTAATGTCATGTTTGTGTGATGT
>NW_024583811.1:25710-29724 GCF_018398535.1 Haplochromis burtoni
CACACACACACGTCTTAAAGTGTGTGTGTGAGTAATGTTCTCCATGTTTCCTCTCATACACTCATGTTAACCTTCATGTCAGCATACGTTCACTAATCCCTGTGAGCCAAAAGGTCAAATTGTTCAGTTTATCATTTTTTTCTATTTTTGGATCAGTATGATGTCAGAGGCAGTCACGCACCCTGTTGAGTGAGGGGCATCCAATCACTGAGGCGCAGTGTGAGATAATTATTGAGATTATAATTTTAATTCATTCATCAAATTATTAATTGGCTTAATGAACTTTTATGATACATGATTACATTTGCAAATGTTTTGCGATAAACATGGATCAGTTTAACTGAACCTGATTTCAGAGTTTAGAGGCTAAACCAGGTTACATCATCATCATCATCATCATCATCATCATGGTCATCATCATCATCATCATCATCATGGTCATAAAGCTGTCATCCATCCCGGCTAACAGTTAGCATGCTAACGACCGGGGAGCCGACGTCAGGTCCCCCTGACTGGTGAGACCTCCCCTTATCTGCTGTCAGAGTTTACTTTAGGGAAGCTTCGCTGCCAATCCAGCGTTAGCCTGCTAGCACTCCTCGTTGTAAAGCCCAGGCGGGAGGTTTTAACAAAATAATTTCCCGGGGATACAAGCGGAACATTTGCAGGACTTCTACGAGTTTGCATGTTTAAATGTGTTCTGGAGAGAAAAAAGGGGCAGGAAGCTCTACTCGAACATGGCTAACTAACACATGCAGACAGGTGCCCAGATTTCGTCATGACACCGGTGTGCTGATGAAAAACGTCCCCTCGGAGTTCTCGGGGTGCAGCCCGTCCTGTGACAGCCAGCATCAGCTGCTAACAGCTAACCATCAGCGTGTCGCTCCGCCGCAGTAACGGCCTCCGTGCTGTCCTTTAAACCGCACAGAGGTTTGACACAGAGCGGGTTTAAACTGACCAGAGCTCTCCTCTGACCCCTGACATTAGCGCGATAGCATGGCAGCTAGCCGCATCACTTACCCAGCCAGCCCCCCGAACAGGAACTTGATGGCCTTCGGGGAGGTCTTGGGCTTCGCATCCGCCATGTTTCCCCCGATCGGTCAGTGGCCGCAGAGTGCGTTCAGATTTCTGCCGCCTGCCTGTGTGCCTTTGAGCTGAGCTTTCCGCCTGCTTTCTCCCCGTCGCAGCGGCGGCAGCAAGAGCAGCAAGGTGACTCTATAAAGCGGACGCGTCCCGAGACACGAAGAGCAACGGACCAATCAGGAGGCGAGGAACGAGCAACGTTCATGGTCTCCTTTTAAACTCCTCCATCCGAACTCTACTAATCAACTAATACAGCGAAGTTAATGACGTACAGCGTATATCAGATATTTAGAAGGCTGTAGTCTTTAACTTACTGATGTTATATTAAAAAGAAAAATGTTATTTTAAACATTTTGGCATTTAGCATGCAATAAATTACACACGTGAAGTTGATTATGAATTCCTCATCATTTGACCAAAAACATGTTTATACAGACTGATACTTGAAACGATGACGAGCCTTTTGATAAAGAGGCCCTACTCAACTAAAAATTCGTGCATGGCATTCTTATGTCTTTCATTTCCGAGAGAACTTGAATGCCGCAGATGCTACAACGCTAGTTATTTAAATTAAGTATATCTATAAATATGTAGAAAACATAAATGTAAAAGTGTATAACTGATAGGACGTTATATAAATGTTTAGTTTCTTTAAAATAAGGAAACTAAAAGCCACAATTATTTGTTAAATAATTTATTGCTTATAATGTTGTACCATTGTAATGAGATGAGATGATAGCCTTTATTTGTCAGTTGCAGTTGCCCACAACCGAGAAGACAGACCTTGCCGACCGTACAGGTCAGGGAGGTAGCAAAGGAAAAAAACTGAAATGTGTAACACAAAAGGATAACCCAGAAAGATAAGGGACGGAGACGGTGAAAGACGCGTCCGCCTCCTCCGAGAGCCAAAGAAAGAAAGCATTTTCTTGTAGCATGGTTGAAACATTGTAGCAACCATTGTTGTACCATTTTATTGAATATTATGGCTTTTATAAATCCAAAACGATTTCTTGTTTAGTTTCAGAATTAAACACAGCGTCAAACTAAGGAGTCTGATGTGACACACAAAACAACAGAAGGCTGGGACTCTTTCCGAACGCTCATTGGTTTAGAGCTAGAGAGGGGGAGGGATTTATTATAAGCAACAGCTTGCTGAGGAAGTAGATCCGGGGCAGCGGTGAGTAGAAACACTGAGCAGTTTTATTTCTGTTTCTTTTTTGTTTTTACCGGATTAAACTCCCATAAAACGCCTCGGTGTGACCGTCCGGCTGCCGGAGATCATATCGCGGCAGTTTCTGCTGCGTCACGTTACCGGTGTTTTGGCGAGTGATTGGGCAGCTAGCGTTAGCAAACAGCAGGAAGCTCACTAACAGAAAGTCTGTTAGTGAAGTTTTTCGGAGTTTTTTTACACAGAGATCCAGAAATAAACAATTTATACTACAGGCTGGCAGCGGAGGGATACACAGGAGCTGAGGTACTTATTTATGAGGCGTTACCTGTGTTTGTTCTCCACTGTTTACATGCTGGGTCCTGTTTGTTTAGGGAAGGAAACGAGGAACTAGAGAAGTAAACACGGAAACAGAGAAGGAAGGGAAGAAGCACAGAAGGATAAGAGGAGGTAGAGAAGTAAACAAAGAAACAGAAGGAAGGAAAGACGTACAGAAGGCAGCAAGGTATCGGGTAAGAATCATGGTGGCAGAGAAAAGGCAGGAAGGAGGGATATGAGGAAGGAAAAAAGGAGTTGGTAAATAAAGGGGGCAGGGTGGAAATGAGGACACAGAAAGGACGAGGAGGAGGGGAAAAAGTAGGGAGAGGTAACAAGGAGGCATTGTACAAAATAAGGAGACAGAGGAGGAACCAAGGAGCCACAACCTAGGAAAGAGAAACCTTTTTTCTCCTCGTTAAATGATTTTTTTTTTGTCTCGCTGTGGTGGTAGGCGGTGTTACCTCTAGGTATCCAATGACAGCTCTCCGATCATGTCCGCGGGCGGGGCTCCACACAGAGCGGACTAATGAGGAGGAGGCAGAGCCATGACGGGCGAGGAGACGAGGAGGGGTCGGCGGTGGCAGGGGAGCAGAGCGGGGCGGTGGGGGGCGTGCCACGTCTTGCCGTCTTCCTGTTCCCCTCAGAGATGGTGTTCTACGCAGAGCAGAGGAGCTCCCATAGGAGGGTGCTGACCCTCTACAACCCCTACAACTTCAGCCTCAGCTTCAAGAGTGAGTGCAGCCATGTTTAGGCCCTGGTCACGCCGCCACTGGCTCTAACAGCCTCTCTCTCTGTCCTCACAGTGTGGTGCACGGCGCCCTCATTCTACAGGGTGGTGGAGGCAGAGGGCAGCATCCGGGCCAAGTCCTGCGTCGACCTGTGAGTGTTTCAAACTTTGTTTCAAACTTAATCCATAACGACGCTCACATGCAATCAAGTATTTTGTTTTCCTGTCAGGGTCGTGCGTCACCTGGACGTCTCCCCCAGACACTGGGGCCGCAGGGACCGGTTCCGCATGGAGGTGAGGGGCGGAGGCCAGGTGGGACGACGGGAGATTTGGGCGGAGCTTAGAGGAGGACAAGAGGAAGAGGAGCAAAGAGGAGGTCAACAAAGGGCGCTGCCCCATCCTACTTCTCAGCTCCTGCCCACACAGGCACACCTGCCTGCCTGCACAGGTAAGGCACCATGGAGTGCTCTGATTGGTTCCTGCAGCAGTGCATTCGCGGGTGCAGAGTGAGTTGATCTTACTAATGATGTTTCTGTGTGTGTGTCTGCGTCTGCAGCTGTGCGCAGCGCGTCTCAGTGGGCGGTGTGTGTGGCTGTGGCGGTGCTGTGTGTCACAGTGTTGATGCTCCCCCTGCACACTGACAGCAACTCGCTGGTTCCACGCTGGCTGCACGTCTCCACCAATCAGAAACTGGTCTGCGCCTACACACTGGGTAACACCA
>NW_024583811.1:29825-31807 GCF_018398535.1 Haplochromis burtoni
GAGAGAGAGGGGAGGCAGGGAGCAAATGAGACAGTGGGAAAGTAAGCAAAAAGAAAGTAAAGAATTGAAGGAGATGGAGAAGGAAACAAGGAAGTAGAGAAGAACAGTTATAGGTGAAGAAAGGAGGAATCTATGGACAGTTAAGGAAATGAGAAGTCAGAGCAGAAAGGAAGGAGTCTCAGAAGGAAATGTGGAGATAAAGAAGCAAACAAGAAAATAGAAAAGGAAATAAGGAAGCGGAAAAGAAACTAGATATAGAGAAGGAATTAGGAGAGAAGGGCAGGAACGAAAAGGAAACAAGAATGTAGTTGGAGGGAAAACGAAGGAGATAAGGAGGTAGAAAAGGAAATGAGATGGTGGATAAGGGAACGAGAAGTTGAAGATTCAGAAGTACATAAAAACATACAAAGACGGAGGCAGAAAAGGAAATGAGGAGGTAGAGAATGAAGCAGTGATGCTGTGGTTGTCTCGCAGGTCTTGTTACCATGGTGTTTCTACGGTGACGTCATGCTGCAGCGACCTGTGGCCTCACCGTCGTCCACACAGGAGGAGACCTCAAACGACTGTCATGGGACAGCGAGTAGCGTGTTCAAAAAAGCTTTATTTAAACGTGTCGACGGAGCGGACGGAGTCATCGACCACTGATGAACAGTTGGATACGAGCGCCGTGAGAAGAAATGGACGTTAAACCGACGAACATGTGACAAAGCTGTGATGCTGCGTAAATAAAATGATTGTAAATAAAAACAGAAAGTGATGATTTTAAGAGGATTCAAGTCTTTATTTAACTGTAAGCAGAACAACACAACACCATCTTTGACCAGAGTGTACTCACACGTTTAAATAAAGTTTTTACAGAAGCTCAGTGCAGCTCATCATATCCAGGATAAATAAATAAATAAAACAAAGCAGGTAAACTCTGTGTAATCAGATGTGTGTGTCTGAAGTTTTACTGCTGATGGTAAAATGTTCACAGAGGTTCAGCTTTTCTGCGTGATGCGTCGTTATGCATCAGTACTACAGAGCTGGCCTTCCAGTCTCTGAGAAAAACCTCATCAAGTAATGCATGAACTAGTAATTGATGGAAAAGTTCCAGTTTCTTCTTCACTGCCATGAATAAAAACCTGTTCTTTTAAAGAATCCCCTGCATCTTTCTGCATGATCATCAGTGCTGATTGTTCTCGATGTTCCCCTGGGATCGCTGATCAGTTTCAGACCTGAAGCAAAGTGAGCCGCAGATTTCCCATCCATGAACCTGAACCCTGAATGCAGTGATAAACACACAATGGCTCTGAAGGACAAGTTTCCCCTGAAGTCTGACATTTCATACTATTGTTAAACAAGGAGCCGTTCTGACAGGTTAAAAACATTTAAAAGAATAAACGTAGAAAAGAAAAACAATGAATTAATAAAAAAAGATTATAATCTGTGTCACAGATGAGGCTCACTCCAGATTAATGTAAAGAAACAAACTCAGATTTATTTTCACCTCATTTAGAAGGTGATTTACACCTGCTGAGTGAAGCACACGAGGAGGAAGAAGGAAATAAGGAAGGAAGGAAATGAGTCCAGAATGAGATTCCAACACTTTACCATCGGAGATGTTTGTCAATAAAGAAATACACAAGGTCTCAATATGCGTACTTGTGCGTACTTGCATTCTCATGTACTCGTAATACGTCATCAGTCCAGAACCCAATCGCGGCAATGGCGGAGGAGCGCAGCTAAAACTTTTAAATAGTACTCTTTCTGGGTCGCAAAATAAAATTTTAAGTTATTTTGAAGTGAGAATGTAGCTGTGTAAGCTTCAAATATCTGCTCGATTTATCAAGATATCACATATTTCCAAACGTGCTCCGACGTTTTCCAAGACATCGGTTACCCACCAGCTCCATACAGGGAGTGCAGAATTATTAGGCAAATGAGTATTTTGTCCACATCATCCTCTTCATGCATGTTGTCTCACTCCAAGCTGTATAGGC
>NW_024583811.1:33079-35998 GCF_018398535.1 Haplochromis burtoni
TGTATTCTGTAATCTGTAATGGAATACATTTTAAAAGTAACCTTCCCAACACTGCCCACCAGCTCCATAGCAGACCGAGAGGTCGGCACATCATTTTCAACCCTCCCATGGTCTTTCACTACTCAGGTTAAACATGATATATAAGTCTCTTAGGTAACTTCGAAATGTTAATGTTTGGTTTATTTGTTCCTGAGTAAATCGTTTTGGCTGAGATATATTTCACTTCAGGGGGAAACATTTTCACCGGGAACAAAAACAGCATTTTAATACGTGGCGATTCTGAATGCTGCTTCAAAATGATCAGATTATATTTTAAATATGTGTTCAGTTCTCTTCCAAACCCCAGCAGCTGTCTATTGTGATTTTTGAGTGTCCACTAAAATAAAAATAAAGTGTCCTAACATCTCACCTGTTTGTTTTTATTCAGGCATACATGTGCATTATTTTTATTAATAGAGATTTCGCTGCTGAGGTTAAACATGATACATAAGTCACTTCGATCACTTCTAAATGTTAATGTTTGGTTTATTTCAGGTTTTTCTTTGTTCCTGAGTAAATCGGTTTGGCTGTGATTAAAGTTAAGCTTCATTACTCACAGTTAAATTAAGAGGGGACGGCAGTAAAAGCTCCGGACCTGTGACATCATCAAGTACGCTGTACAAATCCCGAGTCCGTGCGTGCCGGACTCTTGGGACTTGCGTACTTGAGGAAGGGCCATGGGAGTGGTTTTGTTCTTCTCGCGTTATTTTTTAGTCACCGCGAGAGTTGGAGAGAGTACTGAGACAAGTTGCTGAGTTTTGGCGCAACAGGAGCAGAGCAGGAATAATGGAGGAGGAAAGCCGGGACACGGAGAACAGCAACGGAGAGGAGTCCTCCTCAGCTCGCGCTGAGCTACAGGTGAGAGGTTATCACAGCTGAAAGAGGACGTGAAGGGGCACGAGGGACTTCCTGTTCAGGCTTTAACTTTGACAGAAGAAAGGAGACAAAACAACCATCGGGACACAGCCGCGCAGTTTAAGAAAACGATGTGCGCGTCTGCACCAGAACTTACGGTCCAAGCTGTAGACTCCGTCAGGAATGCATGGGGCGTTTAGGTGCACCTCGTAAACTCAGCAATCGTACCCCCAGAAGCCGTGATGGTTATTTGAACGGCTGTGGTATTATTATTATCAGGTAACAATTTGAGTTTTTTAATGTTTTCATGCGGAATTGAATGGATAATATTGGAATTCTAGATCCAAACGTGTTCATGGCCATAAAACATAATAAAAACAGGGGAAAGGCTGATGAAGAAACTGCATCTGCTCTATAACTACAGGTTAGTGCATCTGTACGGAGAAAGAGTCAGATTGTTCTTATAGCTCTCTTGCACTACATCTATTTCACACTTAAATTTTGTCTTCATTTATTTATTTATACTATTTGTATTTTGTCTGTTCTATTTATAAATATTAACCAGGCATCTGTGTGTGGATAGCAAAGAAAGAATTTCAATACACAGAGAAATTCTTTGTGCATATGACAATAAACGCTTGAATCCTGAATCACTAAAGACAGATTTTAATGGCACCAACAGCTATGCGCTTAATATGCAAGATGATCGTCTCTGCAGTTGTTATCACGCTCTGCAGGCGTTTGCAGTCCATAGCAGTAGTGCTGCTGTACCATGCAGTGATGCAGCTGGTCAGTGTGCTCTCCACAATGCAGTCTCTAAGAGCATCCACAGAGTTTTGTTTTGTCAAAAAACTGGCAGCGAGGACTGAGTTTATGATCTCTGAGCTAAACTCGCAAAACTCGTAATAATGTAGCGAGAACACATGGTTCAATACAAAAATGCTGGAGATGCAGCTTGAAAATTGCACAAAATAGTGTGGAATGAAGTAATGGAAACGACAAAGCTAATGATAATTATTCTTTTTAAATTGAATAAAGTAATTCTGTTGATTCCATGCTGTATTAATTGTGTTTCAGATTGCTTTAGTTTCTGGCCTGCTTCTTGTGTAGTCAAAGAATGTGAGCAGCTTGCATAGAAAGGGGAGTAGACCAAGGTGAGCAAGATAATATGGGGAGACAGTGGTGTCACCATAGAGATGGAGAGAGAAAGAAAAGTACTAGAAGTTGTGTCACAGAGAGCAGCTTCCACGAACCTATATAGAAGAGTGCATCCCTTTGTTTAGCCAGACCTCGCCCATAGAGAGCTCTTAGCTGCTTGGTCTCCAGATCACTGAATGCTTGGAAAATAAAGAGTGTCAAATGAAGTTCTTGTCTCTGTTTGATCTCTACCATCAAAACAATCTGTGAAGTTGGCGAACTTCAACAATAGTTTATTAGAAAACAGCTTAGAGAAAGTGGAGAAGCTCAGACAAACCTAAACAAATAAATAATAAATATAATAATAGAGCACTGCGGGGGGTAATGTCCACACATAATGTACACGCACTAGTTTCTCCCTGCAGAGGAAACACAAGACAGTCAGACACACACACACACATCACTCTACTAGTGCACAAACTCAAAAAGTAGATTAGATTAGAACAGGATGTTCTGAACACAACACCCTGTTTGTTATCAGGATGCACAGTAGGTGAGGCCATAAATAAATGTCCTATAGTGCTACTCTGTTGTAATCTTACAGTATTTATTAACTTTAAATACTCCAGTGTGAATTACTTTGTGGTCGGCTGTTCCAAAGTTTGTGAGTGGAGGATCTCTGAGTTTGGACTCGAGAGAAAGTCAGAAACAAAAACATTGTTTCAGCCTGGGAGCCAAACTGCTGTTGTGTTCAGTTTTATGTAGAGCTGGGCGATATAAGATTTTTTCATATCACGTTTAAGTTTCAAAACAGAACAAACGAAACAGACTAAATTGTCAATTCCACTTAGAAACAAAATATTAATTCTAAAAATAAATCTTAGTTTG
>NW_024583811.1:38231-46799 GCF_018398535.1 Haplochromis burtoni
ACTTGTGCTGTACGTAACAAGTCACGTGACGTGACGCTGCGGCTGTGATTGGTTCGGCTCTGCGCTAGTTAATTTGGATTGGCTGTTGTTCTTTTTTTTCTCTTTTTTAAGAGGACAAGAGCGGCGAGGTCTATCGCAATAGTTTAATTTTTCTATCGAGAAAAAGTTATATCGCGATACATATCGTTATCGTTCTATCGCCCAGCTCTAGAGAGAAGTAAACATGGAGAGAGAGAGAAAGAAATGAGGAGGTAGAGATGGAAAGCAGTTTGAAAGAAGAGTGGATAGAAAGATAGAGAACCAAACAAAGAGGAAGAGAAGGAAATAACTAAGAGAGAAATAAACAAGGAGGGTGAGAAGAAATTAAGGAGAGGTTGAAGCCAATGAGGAAGGAGAGAAGAAGAAAGGAAGTAGAAGATAATGAAATGACGTGTTAATAAGGAAAGAAAGAAAACATTTCCTCGTTTCAGTATCTGCGTCTTTTTCTCCTTTTCTTCCTACTTGTCTCTCTGTCCACCTCTTCTACAGGTGAAACTCGAAAAATTTGAATATCATGTTCAATTATTTCATTAATTCAACTTAAAAGGTGAAACTAATGTACTATATAGACTCATTACATTCAATGCTAGATATTTCCAGCCTTTATTTCTTACTAATTTGGTGATTATGGCTTATAGTTTATGAAAACCCCAAATTCAAAAGCTCAAAAAATTAGAATATTGTTCAATATTTTAGGCTCAAAGTGTCACACTCTAATCAGCTTATTAAACCAAAACACCTGCAAAGGGTTCCTGAACCTTGAAATGGTCTCTTAGTCTGGTTTAGTAGGAATCACAATCATGGGGGAGACTGCTGACCTGACAGTTGTGCAGAAAACCATCATTAACACATTCCATAAGAAGGGAAAGCCTCAAAAAGCAATTGCATAAGAAGTTGGGTGTTTCTGAAGTGCTATTTCAAAGCACATTAATAGAAAGTTATGTGGAAGGGAAAAGTGTGGAAGATAAAGGTGCACTGTGCTTTGTTAAGTCCAGAGTAAATGCAGCCATCTACCAGGAGATTTTGGAGCATGTTATGCTTTCTTCTGCCGACGAGCTTTATGGAGATGCTGACTTCATTTTGGAGCAGGAATTGGCACCTGCCCACACTGCCAAAAGATCCAAAACCTGGTCCAATGACCGTGGGAATGCTGTGCTTGATTGGTCAGCAAACCTGAAACCTGACCTGAAACCCATAGAGAATCTATGGGGCATTACCAAGAGAAAGATGAGAGACATGAGACTGAACAATGCATCCTGGTCTTCACAGCACCTCAGCAGTGCCACAGGCTGATTGCATCCATGCCACGCCGCATTGAATCAGTAATTCATGCAAAAGGGGCCCAAACCAAGTACTGAGTACATAAGCATGATTATACTTTTCAGAGCTCTGACATTTCTGTATTTAAAATCCTTGTTTTATTGATTTCATGTAATATTCTAATTTTCTAATTTTGGGCTTCTCATAAGCTGTAACCCATAATCATTAAAATTATAACAAATAAAGGGTTTTAAATATCTTGCTTTGCAATGTCTATCCTATTATTAGGTTCAGCTTTTAAACTAAATGATTGAAATAAATGAAATTTTGCACGATATTCGAATTTTTCAAGTTCCACATGTATTTCTCCTCCCTTTTTCCATCCGCCCTCCTCCACCAGGTTTCAAAGCTCAGTCCCAGCATTTTATGAACCTGTGTGTTGTCTCTGTAATTACATTCACCTTGTTGTACCAAATTGTCCTTCTTTTTTCCTCTTTTGCCATAGAAACGTGGTGGCCACAAGAGACCCAGACATCATGGCTCCCAGCACCATGACAACGCCTCAAACAAGAATCGGAAGATTCACATGGATGACAAACAGTACAGCTGTGATCAATGCCCATCCACTTTCGCTCGACTGCAGACTTTCTTAACGCACCAGCGTGTTCACACAGGAGAGAGACCGTACAGCTGTGACACATGTGGCTCAGCTTTCACTCAGTTGTCTCATCTGAGGAGGCACGAGCGAAGTCACATTGGGAAGAAACCATACAGGTGTGATCAGTGCCCTTCCACTTTCACTCAACTAAGTGGTTTCTTGATCCACCAGCGTGTTCACACAGGAGAGAGACCGTACAGCTGTGACACATGTGGCTCAGCTTTCACTCAGTCATCCCATCTGAGGAAGCACAAACGAAGTCACACCGGGGAGAGGCCATACAGCTGTGATCAGTGTGGTCAGACTTTTACTCTAAAATGTAGTCTGAACACTCACTGCATACGTTTGCACACAGCAGAGAAACCATACAGCTGCGACCAGTGTGGTAAAAGTTTTGCATTGAAATTTTCCCTGAAAGTCCACCAGCAAATCCACACCAGAGAGAGTCCGCCCTGGTGTGAGGAGTGTGGAAAACCTTTTTCTCACACGTGCTCCCTTAAAAATCATCAAAGAGTTATCATTGGAGAAAGGCCGTACAGCTGCGACAAGTGTGGGAAAAGTTTCAAGCAGAAATGTATTTTACAAAAACACAGAAAAACTCACACTGGAGAGAAGCCATACAACTGTGAGGAGTGCGGGCAGAGTTTCACCCGCCCGTGCTCTCTGAGGAAACATCAGCGTATCCATACAGGAGAAAGACCGTACAGCTGTGATGAGTGTGGGAAAGCCTTCAGTCGGCAGTTCAGCCTGACATGTCACATGCGAATCCATACAGGAGAAAAACCATACTGGTGTGAGGACTGCGGGCAAACGTTCCGTCACAAGGGCACCTTCAAACAACACCAAGAACAACATCAGAACAGGACAGAGAACTTGGAGCCGGGATCAGCAGAAGTCTCTTTATAAAAGAACCATTTCATGTTTCATGTAGAAGATTTTCAGGTCTTCTTCCTTTTTACTGTCTGCAGTGGAATTCTGTATGAGTTTGTTCTATTGTTCAGAACATCATAAACACATTTGTGTGGTCTGCTTGTTGCAGTGTGCTACTGTGAGGGGGGAAAAAACGCGGAACAACAGAAATGAATAACTTTCTGTTGCACTCTTAAATTAATACTGTGAATAATACCTATGGGAGATTTAAAAACAAACAAACAAACACCCAATTAAAGACGAAAAACTTTTATTTAATGTAGGCACAGAAAATGAGACTGACCAGAACCCACCTCCACAAAATTGCTGTAAAACCAGAGGAGAAGATGTCCTCAGGGATCCACAGACCACCAGGAGCTGCTCACAGTTCTGCATATCGGGCATTTCAGAGCCCCCAATCAAAACCCTTTGCTCCTGTTAGGACGATAAATGGCACACTTCTTCCTTAAGGACCACAAACTTGTGCTTCCTGTAGAAGCTGCCCTGATCCTGCCTTTTTCTGAAGCTATGTTGTTACAGTACTGAACCACTACCTGGAGAAAAAAAACCCTAAAACGAAGTAAAACTGCATTTATTTTACTTTGTTTTTTCTGCTGCAAAGTAAAGTTTGTTTCCTTTTCAGGGCCTGTAAAATGAAATCATTAACCTCATTAATGTTTATTATAATGTTTGTTGACAAAAAAATAAAGGGATGCGAACCAGTCTGGTCCTTTCTGTAAGTTTCAAAGAAAATAACCTAAATATCTAAACATGTCACAGCTCTCTTTGTCATCTGAGTTTTATTGTGTAAAAAATCAGAAAAAAAATATCTAAAACTAATAAAAACTGACCTGAAATCAGCAAAATGACTAAAAATAAACCAAAAAGATTCAGGTGAATGAGTCTAAATCACAGTGCAGTCAAACATGCAGCTGCTTGAGACTCCACAATTTTATTAACAATTTCAATAATTACAGTGGATCAAGCATGGTGATATTTAAATGGAAAAGCAACAGGACTGGAGTTCATGAAAAATTTAAACTTTTTATTACCAAACAGTGACAAGGCACAGATGTGAAGTTTAGTTTAATAAATGTTCAGGCTCAAACAGAAAAAACAAAACATGGGAACACGTTTATTTACAGTCAAACTCAGCTGATTGTTTCAGGTTAAACTGCTGGGATCCAAACAGAGGCTGATACCTCTGCGTCAATTCACTGTGTGATGATCTGCTTTCATGCTCAGTGCTCATTAAAACTTCAGAGCTTGATTGATTGGGACAGTTAAACATTTAACATGTGGAGCTCCATGTTCTGTGACGCTTCAGTAGTTAATAATAATAATAATAATCGCATCATTTACTGGTTAATAAGTGATCATAACAATGGGGGGATAGTCTCTACAGCCCCAGCTCAAGCCCCGCCTCATTTTCATGGAGGCCTTGGTCAGGCACGTCAAAGGTCAGCCCGGCCTCTCGCTCAATGCTGTCACCCCACAGTCGCAGGAACTCAGAGTTTTCCTCTCTGGCACCGCCCACGTCGCCAACTTCAGACACGCCTCCCTCTGCAGCCACTTCTGAAATCAGACCGGGTTCTCTGTGCCGAGGTTGTGTCAAGAGGTGGTGGAAGGTCATCAGCAAAGGCTGGTAGGGGGCGGGGTCATAAAAGAAAGGGGGGAGTCACACTAGAGTTGATTTATTTTGTAGAACCTAAAGGAGCCAAGAAGACGACGAGCTGACTTGAGGGGGAGGCTGAGTTAGTTTCATAGACCCAACCAGGAGACCTGGGACAAGCCCACCTAATGTGTTATCATTACACTTTCATCAATCAGAGATCAGTTTGAACCAGCTGTGCTTTCAGTCTCGTCTCAGCTCGTTTTTTTTTAAAGTTTTATTGCTGTAAGTCATGTGACCTGCACAGGACTGCAGACAGAAATAACCTAAAACCTGACAGGTGTATATTTTTATATTAGCATCCATCAACATCAATGTAACAAAATATAATAGATATAATATGTAATAGAATATAACATAATTTAAGCTGTCTGCGCCCCAGAGTCTCACTCATCTGATCTTCCAGACGATCAGATCAAACATTCTTGTTTAAAGTATTGCCCAGGTGTGTGTGATGTCACTGTGATGTCACCCTGTGTTGGCTCTCCACGCTGTCCTCTCCATCTCTGGTGTCTCTCTCTCCGTCGCCTTCTTGCTCGCCCGCTCTCTCTCCCAGTAAAACTAGCTCATTGATCCACAGATTGGTGCTGGTGGTGCTGTTGGTGTCACTGGGAGGCTGGAGGAGCTCCTCACTCTGACACACACAGACACACATTTAACATTTAATCTCATTAAAATAAGCTTTATTTACATCAAAGTGACAGCTCACCTCCTGAGAGGAGTCCACCTGCTCCACAGCCTGCAGAATATGACATAACACACGTCATGACATCACACATTGTAGCACAGTAAGAGTGACGATATTTGTTTACGGAGCTGAGTGTGTGTGTGTTACCGTGTTCTCCAGGTTCTGCCGTTCTCGCACCATTTGTGGACCCTGTAAACATCAACCAAACGGACTGATTCAGTCACTCTGTCCTTAATAACCACAGCTGATTGGTCACATGGCACAGTGACGCTCATTTTAACGCTGCAGGTTCTCTTTTCATCTACAAGGTAAAAAACTACAAATAAGAAAAAACTCAGCACGTGTCAGGATGTAATGACTGCAGATGGAGGACATATTATAAAATTATTTCTGATGGATGCTGCTGAGGTTTTTGAATAATGTACCATTTTATGTTGTGATCATTTAACAAGATATAGCAGATATTTGCATTAGCTGGACTGCAGGACCAGAATCTGTTCAGTTTTTACCAAATTAAAGATTTTACCAGACTCTAACCTCAAAGCTGCAAATAGACTCAGAGTATACAGTGAGATTGTGTTGTAACTCAGGTCACCTCTGAACTCTGGCTTGACTCCGAGGAAACTGATGAAGAAGAGGAGGAGGAGGAGGAAGTGATCTTCTGAGCGGGGTCAGGAGGGGCCGAAGGCTGCAGACACACAGTGATGTTAGAAACTGAAGATGCTTTAATGTAAGGAAGGCAGTAGGGTTTCATCTGGATACAGATGTTACAGCGTGTGTGGGAAACACAAGGCTCAGGCTGAAGAAATAGCTGCATCAATATCTGCCTGAAGAAAACACCTCAAAATACAAGTTTACTACAACTCTGATGGACTCTACTGCTCTAGCTGTAGCCACATAGAACTGAGAGTACTCTGTGTACTTGTACTGCACTGACTCACTGCTGTTTGGTCCACTTGGCTCTGCAGGAGGAGCTGAAGGCTGTGGAGGTCTCCTGGAAGCTGCAGACAAAAACAAACACGTCTCAGAGTCACAGATGAGCCTCATGTCTCATGAACTGACCAGTATGATCCAGCCTTACTGGCACAGCCTGGTTCTGATCCAGCAGGCTGACGATCATCAGAAGCAGCCACATCGTAACAAGCTCTCGGGGCGGTCCTGGAGGTCCGGGGTAATCCTGGTCCTGTGGGGGGTCCTGCAGGTTCTGACCGAGTCTTGCTCTGCTCCGTCTGTTTTATTGCGTGTTTGGCAGGAAGTGTCATGTCATCATGTCGCCCTCAGTCCCTGCCCCCCTCCCACGGATGTTACGCCCATCAAGAGAAACATCAACAACAACAACAGGCTGATTTATACTGGCAGGGAGCGTCTCTGTGTGTGAGAGCAAGTGTTCACTGCAGTAAGGGTGTGATGTGAAAGCAGTCATGCAGATGTTTTATTGTTTCTTCTGATGGAAGCAGCTGTTTAACATGGCGAAGCTCAAAGTGCTTCCATCCTGCTTTAATGGGGAGAAATCAAACCTCAGGACACATTTGGATGTTTGTGGTTCCTCAGGTGTGTCCAGGCCCTTCATTAGTCCAGAGCTCCGCCCTCTGATCCAGGACTTTGGGTTTATTTTGTATAGCTTAACTTTTATTTAACTGATGATGTCAGAGGAAGCGAAATAAGATAAAGAAAAAGTATCAGGATTAAAAGTACTTCCAGATGAGGTGTGTGTGTGTGTGTGTCAGATTCATGGAGCTGCGGTGAACCAACACAACAACACATCCAGCTGGCAGTAAACACATTTCACAACCAGCAGGACTTCCTGCCACACAACCACACGACACCAGAGAGAGAGGAAGCCAAGTGTTACAGAAGAGGCTCAACAATAAACCAGATTAGACACAACCATCAGTTTCATAATAAATTCTGCTTTAATATTCATCGTCCTATCACAGTTCACCTTTTTTTAATCATCTCAGGTCTGACTTCTTAGTAGGAATGGTGGGAATTTTCAGATCCTGCAGTTCAAATAATTTATTTAAATGAATGAAGGTGGGGCTGTTTTTAATGTTTTTAGAATTGTTTTAAATTGTTTTAAAATCCCAATGAAAGTAGAAAACTTTGTGAGTCCAGTCCTTCCCGTTTCATGGTGAGTATCTGGTCATGTGACTTGTGAGTTTGGCCTGCTGGAATAAACTTTATCCACCAACATGTGGTCTTTATTATGAAAAGCATGAGTTTACACACCAAAGAACCCAAACCTTTCTAATAGCAACTGGCTTGCTTTTATACTCTACCTGATTCAGGTGAGCCTCTTGTATGACCCATATCTGGGAAACCAAGCAAACCAAATGACACACTGATCATCCACGTAAGCAAACATCAAAGCACAACACAACACATGGAAGACTTATTTATATACGCACAAAGTCCCACAAATAATTCAATTACACATACACTTCAGTCAATTATATATAAATTAGAAACACCTTAACCAAACTCCCCTAAGCTGGCACACTGGTTTATTCTAAGAGCTCATAAGCAGCTGATTGAGCTGCTCTTACTCATTTGCTCCTGTAAAAGAAGTGACCAGGAAAAGATGAGTACAGCAAACACACTTCTCTTAAATACATGTTTGAGGAATTTAGGTTTACAAGACAAATGATGAACTGCAATCAGCTGCCACTCAGGTTCTTCTTCCTGACACAGGATGGATGTCAGGTCCCTCCAAATGTTTCTTCACCTTCCATAAAAATGTCAAATTCGATAAACCTAATACAGAATCACCAAACCATAAACGTTTCTTTTTCATGTAACCTTTTAAGTCCCTCAAACATATAAAAATACATTCATTTATTTATTATTTATTTACAATTAAAATACAGGCAAGCGTAGTGGAACACCTGGGTCTCCATTACATGGCTCTATGAAAATGGACTTTCAGGATGGATGCTGGATGGAAAGGATGGAAGTTTTTGGGTGTCAGATTTGGAGGATTGGAGAAAACAAAGTACATGGTGTACTCTCATTCCTGCTGGGATCTGAGACATCTGTGTGGTTTTTGGCATCACTGCTTCTGAACCACCCTCAGAATAAAAGCAGGAACTAGAGCGAGGTGGCGGCCAGCATCCCATCACTGCCCCGTTACAGATTTGACAGCGCAGAGGCGAAGGCTCAAACACCCGGACATTGAAAGTTCCCTCTGCGGTCAGATTTCACCATCAGCTTTCTGAAAACATCTGTGTGTGTGTGTGTGTGTTTCTGATCTATTTCTAAGTCAGTGCGTTGGATGCAAAGCAGTGTTTATCTGCCTGCCACAAACCACATACACATAAACTCACACACTGAAGTGTCTGTCAG
>NW_024583812.1:0-6248 GCF_018398535.1 Haplochromis burtoni
TCACCCCAACCGGTCGCAGCAGATGGCCGCCCCTCCCTGAGCCTGGTTCTGCCGGAGGTTTCTTCCTGTTAAAAGGGAGTTTTTCCTTCCCACTGTCGCCCAAGTGGTTGCTCATAGGGGGCCATATGATTGTTGGGTTTTTCTCAGTATCTATTATTGTAGGATCTACTGTACAATATGAAGGGACTATGTTGTGATTTGGCGCTATATAAATAAAATTGAATTTAATTGAATTGCTGCTGATGAGAAAGGCTAATTAGAAATATGGATTATTGTGGCGAGCACTGGAGTAAAGTGTAACTGATAAAGTGGTTGCTGAATGTATGTACAGGGTGGGCCATTTATACGGTACACCGTAATAACATGGGAATGGTTGGTGATATTAAAGTCCTGTTTGTGGCACATTAGTATATGTGAGGGGTAAACTCCTTAAGATGGGTGGTGACCATGGTGGCCATTTAGGAGTCGGCCATCTTGGATACAACTTTTGTTTTTTCAATAGGAAGAGGGCCATGTGACACATCAAACTTATTGGTAATGTCACAAGAAAAACAACGGTGCGCTTGGTTTCAACGTAAGTTTATTCTTTCATGAGTTATTTACAAGTGTCTCTTTGTTCACAGCCATTGACATGTCGAAGAGGTTAACACATGAGGAGCGGATCAAAATTGTGTTGATATCTGGTGAACGCAGTAACCCGGTCATTGCAGCAGATTTCAATGCAAGGCACCCTACGAGACCACCCATCTCCCATGCTACAGTTAGCAAACTGCTTGCTAAGTTTCTATATATATATGACTGACATAAAATGGTGCTTACAAACCAAAAAAATCTAACAGCTGAAAATGATGACAAAACCTAGTTGGAGAAGAGTTCAGAGTCTTTTATAGTATGTTGGCCTCACAGGTGCCATGCTTGAAGATCTGCAGAGTGACAATAAGTTTAACAGCATTTCTAAACCAGGGGTAAAACAAGGCATAGATCAAAGGGTTTAGACAAGAGTTAATGTAAAAAATAATGATAACAGTAGATGCAGATGGATCATTGACCACATTTTCTTCAGCGAGATAATAGCAGTAAAATGGAGAGTAACATGACAGAAACACAACTACAAGAACCCCCAGAGTCCTGGCTGCTTTCAGTTCAGATTTCTTTGCTTGATTGCTTGAATGCTGAAGTGTGACAGATGTAACATGAGAGTGCATGGCACGAGCTTGAGACACAGCCGCCACAAATACTCTCATATAAAGAACTATGATGACAGAAAGTGGAACAATAAAAGATAAAAAAAGGTCAATAATCCCTGCAATATCACTGCTGACAAACATACACTCTCCGTAGCAGGAATTATACCTGCCCGGTTCAATCAGGATATTCTTTATATAAAGACTCCAGTAGAAAATAGCATAAAACCAACATAAGCACACACTGAGTTTGGTTCGTTTCACAGTAATTCTGGTGCGGTAATGCAAGGGGTCACAAATAGCCACATAACGATCAACTGATATTAGAACTATGTTCCCTATTGAAGCACAGATAATGTTGCCGGTCAGATACCAATAAACAGAACACATAATGTCACCAAGTACCCAGCACGTCGTGCTTCTTAATATTTCTGCTGGCATCAACAGAAGACCCACAAGAAAGTCTGAGACAGCCAGAGAGAGGAGGACGATGTTACTTGGTGTGTGAAGTTTCCTACAAAGAGAAAAAAAAAGAAGTAATTCATCATTTCAAAATGTCTTCAGTAAAAATTCCATCAGTGAAAAAGTCCTATTAATAAGGCATGATTCAATCGAGGCAAATAAAATATTTCAGTTGTGATTAAAATACACCAAGAACATGCAAAATTGATTCCACTCACTCATCACTAAGCAATTTCAGTTTGAAGTGTCTGAAGTGTAAGATTAGGATGAAAATAAGACTGCTGACAGCTGCACTGAAAATGTTTTGTCAATCATGTTAAAACAATCTTAGTGAAAATGTTTCATTATTAAGACATGAAGAAGCCTATTCAACTTAACAGTGATAACTGAGACAAAGATATTTATTTATCTAACAAAACGAAAGTAAAAATTAAAAACAGAGATATTTATCAGTTGCATTTCATTATTGTCAATAAAAAAAATCATCTGTGCCTGAAGTGGGAGACTGAAATGATGACGAGAAGGTTTAGAGCAGCAGTGAGCAGAGAGATACAGGAGAACACAATGTTCAGGAGCACGGCTTTCGACCAATGAAGTGTCGGCTTTCTGCAGGAATTGTTGAGAAATTGTGGAAAACAAAGCTCGGGCACTTTCTGTATCTCCATTAGGCATGTCCAGCTCCTGCTGCTCTGTGATCAGAGCCGTAGGGTGGATTTATCAACCCCCACTCCAATCCCTCTCGTCTTCACTCACGTACACACACACGCGCACACAAACACACTGTCCCTCCTATTTCTTTGCACACAATCGGCACTTCCACTTTGTCAGACTCACTATGTCACGCAAAGCGTATTAATGTCTTCTTTATTTGAACTATTAAAACCAGTCCTACAGCTTGTGACTACAGAAGTTGTCATGGTTTAATATCTTCTTAATACACAAGGGTCACAATTATTAATTAGCTTCAAACCATATTCTTTTTTAATAATACTAATCGGAGGTAATTCTCTTTTTTTTTTTTAAGAAAGTGTATTTACCACAGATGCTGATGATACAGGGCTAGAACAGCAACTTTGTTAACCAGCTATTTCTTCATATCCATTTGCTTTAACTTTTCTGTTAAAAATGACTGTATTGGGTCCAGTGATGAAATGGGAAAACAAGTCCAACAACATGCAATCAGTCTGCTATTAGTTTTTTGACAAGACAAGGTTTCATTGGCACTTTCATGCAGTCTGTTTGCTATGATACTGTACTTATTTCTGATAAATCTTAAATCTTTTGACGTTTGCATCATTTGTGTAGTGCTCGAAAGAGCCAGGGGCTGAAGCAACACCAGCATGAAAACCATACATTGGGAGCAACTCTCTCACCCACGGACTAGGGCGGAATAAATGGAACAAATTTGTAATTTATAAAGTTTGTTAGTTAGTTCTAGTTAGTTCATTATATTAAGCTGATCTAATGTAGTGTTAGTCTATATTACAAATACCAGTTAATTGGGTATTATGGCACCTGTGGTTGGCAGTGTCATTGCCAGTGTTTCTGCAGGTGTCTGTATTTGTGGTCTTTTTCTGTGTGACCTGTATCGCTGATTTTCTATGAGATTGCAACTTCCTTTGTTTTTGACTGACACACTGTTTCAAGTCCACACTTTTAACGCAAGCTGAAACAGAGACACAATGATGGTCCTTTTTCCTCAATTGGTCATGTGATTTGGATGCACTTGGTGAGCTGGTCAAGAACTGTTCGAGACTGAACATTAAGTAATATGTAATATGGCTCTATTAGTTAAATAGAGCCATATTACTCATCGAGGGTGGTTAATATAGGAGGGACTCAGCATAAGTGAGCAATTCACACTCCCCAGAGCTTTTCCATGCCATCACAATAAGCTGTGGGTGTCACGGCTGGCGGGGTGAGCCGTGTGGTGTTGGAGGAAAGGAAGACCCAAAATGCAGGCAGCCGACTGATGATATGAGTGAGGGTTTATTTACAGGTGACAGTGGCAGAACAGACAACGAAGCATGAGAAAACAACTGAAGAAACCTAAATTGGCAGAACTAAATGACAAACCTGAGAGCATACAAAAGGGGTGTGGGGCAGAGACAGGAACGGAACACCATAGAACGCAGACGAGCCGACAATGAACACAGACCGACACCCACTAAATATACACATACAAGGTAATCGGATGATCACACACAGAAACAAACAAACAAAAACAAGCTCCAGCGAACCAAGTGAATTGTCCAAAACACAAACACACATGCTGGAGTTCAAGAACAAAACACAGTTCAGGAGGCCGGCCCGGAGGCTGACAACTCAGAAGTCCAGGACGATTCATCGTCTGAGGCCGGCCGCGTTGGCGACACAGATCCAAAAGCAGACTGCGCGGAAGGCAGCGGTGGCGAAGTGGAAACAGTTCAGGGGGCCGACCGTGCACACGGCAGCGGCGGCGACGGGGAAACCGTTCAGGCGGCCGACCGTGCGGACAGCAATGGCAGCGACGAGGAAACAGTTCAGGCAGCCGACAGTGCGGACAGTAACGGCGGCGGCGACACAAGTCTGGAGGCCGGCAGCGCGGAAGGCAGCGTCGGCGTCTGGGAGGTCGTCCATATCTACGATGACGCCCAACTAGTGGCCTGGCAGATGACCGCCGATGTCGAGGCAGCGGTTCGGGACCCAAATGCTGCGTGGCCCCCGCAGAAGCAGAGGCTGGACCAGGCGACGCTGAGGATGCTGAAGCCGGACCAGGCGACGCTGAGGATGCAGAAGCTGGACCAGGCGAAGCTGATGGATGCTGAAGCCGGACCAGGCGACGCTGGGAGCTGAAGCCGGACCAGGCGGAAAGCATAGCCGCCAGGGATGCTAAAGAAGGCGAGCCGGACCAGGCGAGCATGAGCAGATGGCTGGACCAGGCACGTGTGGGGACAGCAGGCTGCACGGCTGGTGAGACACGAGGTGCCCAGATGGCGAACTAGTTAGGAGGCCGACGGCGACGCTGAAGCTGAAGCACCGGGCGAGGATGAAGCTCGAGGCTGCAGCGTGGCGAGGACTGGAGGCTGCGCAGTCGGGCCTAGCCGAGCTGAGCCTGAGGCGTAAGAAGCTGCTCCGGCTATGAGCTCCCTGAGGATACTGAGAGCTTGGGGCTGGACGGGCTCCTCGGGCCCTCCAGCTGACGAGGCAGGACGCTGGCTAGGTTCTCCTGAACCTCCAGCTGATGAGTCTTGGGGCTGGACGGGCTCCTCGGGCCCTCCAGCTGACGAGGCAGGAAGCTGGGCGGGCTCCTCGGGCCCTCCAGCTGACGAGACAGGCAGCTGAACGGGCCCCTCTGACCCTCCAGCGGAGACAGGCGGCTGAACGGGCCCCTCGGACCCTCCAGCGGAGACAGGAAAGTGCTGGCCGGGCTCTCCAGAACCCCCAGCGGAAATAGTCACTGAATCAGCGGGCACAGGGGCCCCTGGCACACACAGGGCTGAACCAGCAGGCACACGGGCCTCTGGCAGGAACGGATCAGAGCCAGCAGGCGCACGGGCCTCTGGCAAACACAAAGCAGCCTGCAGCTGCACAGAGCATTGACTCAGCTCAGGCAGCGACAGCCGGGTGCAGTCCTCAGCTGGCTTCTTAACCTCCAGGGGTCCAGAGTCACAGTCACAGTCTCTGAACTGGCCAGCTTTTGAGGACTGATTACAATATTGGGTGGTTTATCTCTCTGCTTGGAATGAACAGTTGAAAAATAGTTCTTTTCGGGTTGGATTGACTCAACTTGTTGTACAGGAGGAGTTGGTGAAGATGATGGCTGAGCTGATAATAAGGCTGATGAGTCTCCTACCAACTGAGCTATTGACTGGGCTATGGACTGTAACATGGTGTCTAATAAGTCTGGCCGTGACTGTAACTGGGCTATGGGTAGTGAGGCTGAATGAGATGGAGGTGACGGCTGGGAAGTTAACTGAGCTTCTGGCTGGGAAGCTAACTGGGGTAAAGACAGCTGAGCAGGAGAATGAACAGGCAACAAACAGTTCTCCTTGTCATCTGCTGCACAAAACAAGGCCCCTGAATAAACTTTCCCACAGTCCAAAAAGGGGTCCTTCTCACTCACCACGGCAGTTCTGAAGTCCTAATATTTGGCTGTGGGGTGACGCGCCGACGGTGCGATCGTCACTTCCTCCCTGCCGACTCTTCGGCGGGCCGGGCAAAACCTCCGGCGGGCCGGGCAAAGCCTTCACCGCTGGGCTGGGTTGGGAAGCTGCTGTAGCCTGGCTTCTACAGTGCGGTGAAACTCCTCTCCCTCACGTTCGAGCCACAGGTTGACCAACCTTGAAACGGAGTCGATTACTTCCTCCCGAAACTCCTGGGAAGGTGCGGATGCTGCTGGGTCCATGTTTGGTCGGCTTGTACTGTCATGGCTGGCGGGGTGAGCCGTGTGGTGTTGGAAGAAAGGAGGACCCAAAATGCAGGCAGCCGACTGATGATATGAGTGAGGGTTTATTTACAGGTGACAGGGGCAGAACAGGCAACGAAGCATGAGAAAACAACTGAAGAAACCGAAATTGGCAGAACTAAATGACAAACCTGAGAGCATACAAAAGGGGTGTG
>NW_024583812.1:6268-12574 GCF_018398535.1 Haplochromis burtoni
AGGCAGAGACAGGAACGGAACACCATAGAACGCAGACGAGCCGACAATGAACACAGACCGACACCCACTAAATATACACACACAAGGTAATCGGATAATCACACACAGGAGGGAAGAACAGCTGAACCCAATACACATGAGGACCGGAGGAGACAAGCTGAACACAATGACAACAGACACAGACTTTCAGAACAAAACAGGAAATCTAGAACCCGAACCGGACACAAGGGGGGAGGGCACAGAAGAACTAGAACAGAGGAAAATGATCACAAAACACAAAACGCTGGGTCAACGACCCAGGACCATGACAGTGGGTTGATGATGATGAGGTCTTTTGATTACTTACATACTAGTGTAACAAGATGGTTATGGCAGAACCTCCCACAGGACTCCATACACTCAGTTTAACTCTACCTAATCAGGTAGACTTTCCTAGAGTAATATTGAGACAAATTAAGGGAGATGTGTTTAATTGATAATAGGCAGCATGACCTGGCACTGCCGCTGAAACCTCCACACCTCCCCTGCAGCTCAGCCATAAATCACACCGTGCCACACACACACACACACCCACTGATTACCTTGAACTTGAACAATTGCAGAGCTGGATACCAATGCAATTAAGGCAGTGACATTATTAAAGTACTGGAATGGTCGGAGCAGAGGTTTGAAAGGCCATCTGGTACAGAGACATCAGTATCCACCAGCCTATGGACACAAACACCCATATGCATACACACTCAAACACACTGTCCCTTCTAACTAATAGGAGGTAACAATACTAATAGGAGGTAACTCTCTCTCTATCTTGAACTTGAATGTTGGTCACCCCCTGGATCGCCAAGCACTCTTTCGCTCAGACAACTTCTTGCTGTACACAGTTGATGTCACGGTTCGGCATGGCAAACCATGGGGGGTGTGGGGAAGGAGGACCCAGGCGTGGTGCTCTATGTGTCACGGTTCAGGTCAGTGGCCGTGTGAGGAGTGGAAAGGAGGACTCAAATACAGTACTTATTTAGACGTGAGGGCGATTTATTAACAATACCAAACATTGTTTGGGTCCTGGTTTGTGTGTTGCCGGGGTTGTGGGCGGGTGGGTGCATGGGGGCCCAAGAGAGAGAGCACCTTCAGCCCTGGGGGCGTGGTCTAACTTGTGGGCTGGCCACACCCGAAGTCCTGGCCGCACACCTGCTCCTCATCTGGGCTCGTCGGGGGAGCTATTTAGATGAGCGATGGAGCTTCCACCGACGCTGGATTATTGCGTTTGACTACACGTCAGTCTTCAAACTAGTCAAGTGTGAGTGTATGCCTGCTGGGATAAGTGTTAACGGCTGCCTCTATTGTTTTCCCCTCAGGAGGAGTGTGGGACGAGAAGGAGCAGTGAGCACGGGGAGTGCAGAGACACTGGGGCAGAGAGCACTACACGGGGACTTTTGGGAAGAAGACACTACACGGGAGTCTGGGAAACTGGGGATTTATTGTTGTTTATTTTCACCACCTTGTAAATAAACACTGTTGCACTGAAGAGTCCGGCGTTTGGGTCCTATTTCCCCATCTCCCCACGGTCTGCCAGCCAGACCGTGACAGTATGTGTTTCTGCAGGCGCCTTCAGGCCTGGTGGGTGTGGCCCTGATGGCGGACTGGCCACACCCGAAGTCACACACCTGCTGCTGATCAGGCCTCGTCGGGGGAGCTACTTAAGAGAGTCTTGGAGCTCCCACCGACGCGGGATCATTTCGTGAGACTTCCCGTCAGTTCTCCAGCTGGTCTGTTTGTGAGTGTGAGCTTACCAAGTGAACTGAGGGTACTAACTACTGCCTCTATTTTCCCAGGAAGGATTGCTGGATGAGAGGGCATGGGCACAAACACTGGGAGAAGACACGGAGTGGAAGTCGGGAGCACACGGGGATGTATTATTGTTGTCTATCAGTTCCATCACTGTAAATAAACGCACTGCTTGTACATAGTGTCATGGTCCTGCGGCCATGACTCAGTGACTTTGTGTTTGTGTTCTTTATTGTTATTACTTTCATTATTATTCGTGGCTGTTTTGGGATGGTTTGTGTTTTGGGATTTTAGATACTGGGTTCTGGGTTTGTGCTCCCTCTATTGGTCCCTGGTGTTAGTGTTCCCCTGTCTCGTCAGGTTAATCAGGTCCAGCTGTGTCCCCCACCTGTGTGTGATTTCCCAGTGTCTCTCTGTGTACTTATAGTGTGTGTTTTCCTCTGTTCCTCGTCGCGTCGTCTGTGTTCATACTCTGTGAAATCCCCTGCGTGCTCTCCCTGCTGTTCTCCCTTCATGTTCAGGTTTGCTACTCCTTGGTGTAGTTTCTCCCAGTTTAGTTCATCCTTAGTTCTGTTTTGCCATCTCCACTTTATGTTTGGTATTGTTAATAAATCGCCCTCACGTCTAAATAAGTACTGCATTTGAGTCCTCCTTTCCACTCCTCACACGGCCACTGACCCGAACCGTGACAGTACGACGCGACCACAAGATGGACCCAGCAGCGCTTAATCTGTCTAAGGAGCTACGGGAGAATCTCATCGATGCCACACAGGAGCTCATCGACCTGTGGCTGGAAAACCCGGGTGGCAAGTCCCAGCGCGCTATAGAGAGGCGGCTACAGCGTCTTGTGACCGGTCTCCCATGGCTTCTAGGCTCGCTTTGTCCGTGGGAGCGGGAGTTTCTCCTTTTGGATCTTGGACTTCACCCCCCGTCTGCATTCACTTTCGAGCAGCCCGATGCGGTGAGTGAGCGGGACGCTTTGGCTTCCCCAGATTCCGGGACTTTGTTTTCTGGGGCTATTCAGAGCGGGATGGGAGACAGTATGGGTCGCTTACCTACCTTCGTGGTAACAGATCCTTCCCAAGTGGGCGTCTACAAACCCTCTGCAAAACTGACAGACTGTGTCTCTGCCGCTCCTTCTGAGCCAGGACTTTATCGCCATTCTCCGGCTCAGTTCTGTGTCCAGCCACAAGCTTCCCAGTCTGTAGCTCAACCGTTAGCCTCCCTAAGGGCACAATTACCTGTTCTGCCGCCGCTCCAGTTAGCCACTCAGCCACCACCACCGCTAGCATCGCTACAACCCATAGTTCAGTTAATGGCTGAGTCACAATTTTCACACTGTTTTTCCACCGCTGTTTCTGAGCAGGGAGACGAACTGTTTCACAACGGACCTGTTCCTCAAAAGCTGGCAACATTAGTGACCGTTACTCGCTCCGGGGCTTCCCCAGAGGCTGGGTTACAGCCCTCAGCTTACTCTGGACCCCTGGAGGCCAAGATGCCAGCTGTGAACTGCACCGGGCTGTCATTGCCTGAGCAGGGTCAGTGCTCTGCGCAGCTGCGGCCCTCCTTATGTGTGCCAGAGGCCCATGTGCCTACTGGTTTTGTTTCATGTGTGCCAGAGGCCCCTGTGCCTACTGGTTTTGTTTCACGTGTGCCAGAGGCCCGCGAGCCTGCTGGTTTTGTTTTGTGTGTGCCAGGGGCCCCGGTGCCCGCTGGTTCTGGTGGTGTGTTTCTGTGGCTGTCGGGGGCCAGCCCTTGTGTGTGTGTGTGTGGGGGGGGGTACTGTCATGGTCCTGCGGCCATGACTCAGTGACTTTGTGTTTGTGTTCTTTATTGTTATTACTTTCATTATTATTCGTGGCTGTTTTGGGATGGTTTGTGTTTTGGGATTTTAGATACTGGGTTCTGGGTTTGTGCTCCCTCTATTGGTCCCTGGTGTTAGTGTTCCCCTGTCTCGTCAGGTTAATCAGGTCCAGCTGTGTCCCCCACCTGTGTGTGATTTCCCAGTATCTCTCTGTGTACTTATAGTGTGTGTTTTCCTCTGTTCCTCGTCGCGTCGTCTGTGTTCATATTCTGTGAAATCCCCTGCGTGCTCTCCCTGCTGTTCTCCCTTCATGTTCAGGTTTGCTACTCCTTGGTGTAGTTTCTCCCAGTTTAGTTCATCCTTAGTTCTGTTTTGCCATCTCCACTTTATGTTTGGTATTGTTTTTTTTTTTTTTTTTGTGTGTCCCGTTTGGATCTTTAGCCATCAGAATTGTTGTCTTAAGGCCAAGAAAGATGCCAAGCGGATTTATTTTACCAAGTGGATCATCATGGCCTTGCCATATTGGTCCATTTGATTGACCTTTATTATAATTATGAATTTATTTTATTTTCAGTTGCTACAAACGGGACAGACATGACTGGGGGATAGGACAGGGAGAAAGAATGAAAGAAAGAGAGGGAGAGAAAGAAAACCAAAGGGGAGAAGAGACGGTGAGAAGGGGGGGAAGAAAGAAAAAAACAAACAAAAAAAAAAACACCTGGGTCACCTGTATGGAGAAAAAAAACAGAAGAGAAAGCAAACAACAAAGAGCAACATAATAAAAAAAACGGCACCATCACAATAAACTAGCTAGCAGTAGATATCAGTAGATACTAAATAATAAACGATATTGTGCAGCACGCAAGATAGACAGCGCACAATGTGCTTTGAGGCAGCAGCCAAGAAAGCTGTAGTCCGCGTCTGTGAATACCCGTGTGTACACCTGTGTGCATACCTGTGTGGATCAGCATGCTTGCATTCCAAAGGTTTCTCCATGTAACGATCTGCTAGGGAGTGTGGGGAGCCACAGCCCCGTCCTCCAGGGTATGAAGCAGGTATGGAGGAGATCAAAACTCCAGACATCCAGAGGCCCCCAGAACACAAGAGACCAAGGAAGACCAACAGAGGGGCAGCCGCGCCACTGTCCCAGAAAGAGCTGAGGAGAGTCCCAGATGAGGGCTCACTCAGCAGCCGCGGAGCAGAAGCCAGGGGGAGTTGCAGTGACGCGCCCGTGAGCTCCGCCGGCAGCCAGCTGTGCCTGAGTGACCGAGCCCCAGGCCGAGAGGCCGGGGGCACCCCACCTCCGAAGTGGCCCGAGCGAGCCCCAGGCTCCAGGCCCCGATAAGCGGCCGCCAAGGAGTGAGCCGGTGTGTACCGGACGCCCACCCCCAGACACAAAGAACCACCAACGCACCGACACCTGAGGGAGTCCGCCACTGGCAGGGGAAGTGGTGGTGGGGGAGATAGGCCTCCAAACCTTGGAGGGCCTGAGATGTCCCCAGAGAGGTGGCGTCTGATACCCAACCTGACATATAGACACAGACATACAGGCACACACAGACACAAACATCCATTCCCCCCCTCATGCTCTCATATGCACTTACTCCACACTCAACCAACGTGGAGACAGACATAAAGAGACGCTGTACACACGATCACACTCCCCAAGCGTACTCTACAAACCGGGTCTAGGTACCCTTGCCCCTGGAGGGGGGAACTGCACCCAGACCCAGGTGGTGTTACCCTTTTCCCTGCGGTGGGGAGAGGCAGACCGCCCCGACTCCGCAGCAGCAGGGAGGCCCCACACTCCAGACCGCAGTCGGACGGCCAACTCCTCCTAGCCCCCCCGCTCCAGCAGGCCGCAGAGAATGGGGGTGAGAGAAGACTCCAAACCTCCCTCCACCCGCTCATTGTAGTGTTGATGCATGTGTGTTCTAAGGTGCAATTAAAACCCAGGAGGGCATGGAGCTACCTGCCAGAGAGCAGCAGGTAAGCGCATAGTCCCTCCTGCTAGCCCTCAATGTCTACGTGTATTCAAAATTGAGAGGTGGGCAACGACGCCAGGGGTGAGGTGTACACCCTGATGGTAATTTGGACTCCGTGTATCGTGCCCACCCCCAAGATCCTATATGTATGTGTAATGAGAGTGTGAGTAATGTGAATGTCTAAGTTGTGGGATAAAATTGAGGCAGAGGCAGCCAGAAGGGGACAGAGGGGGGGGTAGCCTCCTCTGCACCCTGGTGACATACCCCTACTCCAAGGCCCTGCATGTGTGGGTGGTTGTGGTGGAGCGGGAAGAGGGAGGCAGCTGGAGATGGGGAGGGAAGGAAGGGAGGGGCAAGTGACCCCTCCCTGGGGCCAGCTCCCCCGCTGACCCCAGTAGGCACTCCCATACTCCGCGACCCGCCAGGGAAAGGGGGCCCAGGCCCATCCAGACCGGGCCCAGTGCAGCAGCGCCCCCGGCCCCACAGAGCCCGGGACAGTCCACCCAACCCCACCACAGAGAAAACTGCACCCACCCCACCATCCACTCATCTTCCAGACTACATGAGACAATAGACGCCCAGGCTGAGATCTTCCTCCACCTCTCCTGTATCTCCCCCTCCTGCAGAGAGTTCCTGAGGAGAGGAAAGCTCCTGCAAGGTGTGACAATCTCCCCCACCAGTTGAAGAGCCCCCCAGGCGGCTCGACGCACCGGCGGCACCCTGCGCCAGGGA
>NW_024583812.1:40410-46737 GCF_018398535.1 Haplochromis burtoni
AGCTTGCCTCCACCAGTGTGTGAATGTGAGAGTGAATGAATAGTGGAATTGTAAAGCACTTTGGGTGCCTTGAAAAGCGCTATATAAATCCAATCCATTATTATTATTATTAATGGTCATAACAATTACCATATTAATGATGAAGAAACTGACCTCACAGCTCGTTTTTTGCCAGTGGCGCTAGATTCAGTTATTATGCAAAATGTACTTTTTATAAGATTGGGGAAACGTGCAGTCAGCTGAGACTGAAGAAGTCATTTGGATGAGTGACAAAATGTTTCTCTCACTGAAAATACTACGTCCAGACGAACAGAATCAGCATTTTGGGATTTTCTTACCTGGATGATTGAGCATGCATTAATACATTATTACACAATGTAATAAAATTGTTGTGTAACGCTTCTCAAAGTTTTAGCTATAAAACATCTTGTTTAATTTGCATTTATTTATACCTTATTTTGCTGGAATAGGCAGTGTGTATGATGACATCATACACACTGTGTGAAGGAGTTGTTGTTATAGGAGTATAATTATACAAATATTGGTGTCGGGACAACAAACACCTAACAAAACTATGACCACTAAGCCCTAAACAGTCTTTTCAATGGCAAAAATGTATTTTTAAAACACAGCTATTGTTACATTTCTTACGTTACATTTTATTATTGTTGTATATAGACAATTATATAAAATGAGTAATAAAAGCTTAAGCCTGCTTATACATCTGTCTTATTTTCATTACTTGTCATTTCCAGTTAATGTTAACATAATTTTGGAAAACCTTTAAATTTGGATAGAAAGTTATTTTTATGGTATGACCTATTTCTGTAGGCCCCTATAAAAATAAAATACATGGTAATATGGTACTTATGAAACCAGTATAACAGTGGTAAATGATAATAGCAACAGACAGAGAGACAATACTAAAGTTAACATTTGTCCCGATTCGTGATTAAGGTGAGAGACAAACGACCACAAGTCCAAGTGCGTCAAAACAATGATTTTATGTGGAGGAAATACACCATCACAATCCTCAGCATGAATCCCCCAAAGAAAGCTTACTCAGAATGTTTTATGTATTATTACGCCCCTTCATGCGTCAAAGCAGATACATAACATGCATAAACTACAATAACCACAACCTTTGACACATTCAAAAAGAGCATTTTCTCCGTCTTGACGCCAGGTGCTTCCTGTTGATCTTCTTACTCTCGCTTATCTCTGGAACATCAGAACCACATCCTACAAAAAACTGTCACTTATGCAGGCACAAAATGCAGTTACAAGCAAAATATGAGTCTATATACTATCTGTGTGTGTGCAGGCAAACTGTGTGTGTCTCGCACTGAGGTCGAGACGCCTCAGTGCACTCTGTCTCACGTCTCACCTCGCCAACTAAAGCTTATAACCTCTTACTAGACAGAAAGCCAACTCCTCTGTAACTGAAACTATATGTGTAATATAGTGAATAAATGTTTTAATCAAATGCCGCTACTCAAAGCTTAATAAAAAGGATATAAACGAATAAAAAGGATATGAATGAATAAACATGATATTAAAATGATATAATCCCCACACATTCTTTAATCACACTGAGCCAAAAGCTGGATAAAGTCTATGTAAAAAGTATTAGGAAATCAGACCTTTAAAAAAGTACTTCATGAAATTTTACTGGCAATTTCCTTCTCGGAAGTGGCATATAATATAAATAATCAAATAAAAATAAGAAATAATAAAATAAATTGTCGCAACACTATCATACTTTAATGACATTTTCTATATTTCCTCATTTGTGACAAGGTCAAAATTTTCATTTTCAGATTTCTGAATTTATTGATTTATTGATTTCAATTGTTAGTAGAGTGGATTTCCTTATCTTTTTAAAACATGTTTGCTTCAGTAGTGTCATGCTTAAAAATCTGCAGAGTGATAATAAGTTTAACAGCATTTCTAAACCAAGAGTAAAAAAGGGCATACATCAGTGGGTTTAGACACGAGTTAAAGTAAAACACAATGATCAGAAAAAATGTAGATGAGTCATTGATCACATTTACTTCAATAAGAGAGTAGCAGTAAAACGGAAGGTAACACAGTAGAAACACAACTACAAGAACTCCAAGGTTCCTGGCTGCTTTCAGTTCAGATTTGTTTGCTTGATTGCTTGAACGCTGAAGTGCGACAGCTGTAACATGAGAGCGCATGGCACGAGCTTGAGACACAGCCACCACAAACACTCTCATATAAAGAACTATGATAACAGATACTGGAAAAATAAAAGATAACACAAGATCAATAAACCCTGCAATATCATTAATGACAAACACACACTCACCATAACAGGAATTATACCTGGCCGGCTTAATTAGAACATCCTTTGTTAAAAGACTGCCGTAGAAGGTTGAACAAAACCAACACAAACAAACACAGAGTTTGACTCTTGCCACGGTAATTCTGGTGGGGTAATGAAGAGGGTGACAAATAGCTACATAGCGGTCAACTGAAATGAGAACTATGTTCCAAGTTGAAGCACAGAAAAGACCGGCTGTCAGATAAGTATAAACAGAACACATAAGATCACCAAGTACCCAGCAGGCCGTGTTTCTAATTATTTCTAGTGGCAGCATAAGGAGACCAGTGAGAAAGTCTGAGACAGCCAGAGAAAGGAGGAGGATATTAGTGGGTGTGTGAAGCTGCCTAAGGAGAGAAAAAAAAGAATATATTACACATTAATAATGTAAAAATGTCTTCACTAATTCCATTGGTTTTTAAGACTTAAACTACAATTTCAGCTGAGAAGTTAATTTCTGCCTGAAGTAAGAGACTGAGATGATGACGAGAAGGTTTAGAGCAGCAGTGAGCAGAGAGATGCAGCACAGCACAATGTTCAGCAGCACAGCTTTGGACCAGTGAAATGTTGGCTTCCTGCAGGAGCTGTTGAGGAGTTGTGGAAAACAAAGCTCGGCTTCTTTCTGCATCTCCAAAATCATACAGCTGCAGCTCCTGCAGCTCTCTGATCAGAGCTGCTTGTCACATAGGGGATTTATCTCGCCACACCTCCACACCCCCTTCACCTCTCCTTCTTCTCTTCCCTACCAACAGAACCTCATACACAATCAACAGATTGTGGTTCTGTTTTATTGTGTCCTCCAGCAACGTACTGATCACTTTCAGTCGTCAAGAACTGAATGACAGTGGCCTCAGCCTGAACGCACACTTTACAGCATCCCACCCGAGACTGCAAGATGATCAAGCACTCTGTGGGTTATTTTTGGGCACAGGAAGCAATGCAGATGATAAAAGAAACACTGCAAAATCTCCAGTGTTAAATTGACACTAGAAAGTGTCTATAGTTGTCCACTCTTTTGAGTGTTAAATTAACACTTTTGACAGTATTAGATTTCTAATAGTAACCTAGTCAGTATTAAAGATTAACAATGACTAACATTAGCAGTGTTGTTTTTCTAACACTGAAATGTTACCAGCATTTTTAGTTATTTTCCAGTGATACAAAATCAGCACTACTCAGTGTTAGTCATTGTTAATCTTTAACACTGACTGGGTTACTGTTAGAAATCTAACACTGTCAAAAGCGTTAATTTAACACTCAGGAGAGTAGACACATAGACACTTTCTAGTGTCAATTTAACACTGGAGATTTTGCAGTGTGGGCTGCAACCAACTCTCTCTTATCCATGTGCATATGCTGACCATCAACATAAACCTGACCAGCAACGGGCTTTAAAGAAGCTTTACTGAAGCCTCTGACAAAGCAAGAGCAGCTGTCGAGCAGGACCACTATGACAGTGTGATTGAGGTTCAGGGCTTTAGCAGCAAGGACCTGTTTAGTGAGGAGTTGTAATACTGTAGTGGCAAAGATGAACAGCTGGAGGCAAGAGACGAGGCAGGATGCTATGGTGTGGAGTCCAGAGCAGTTGTTGGGGGAGGATGAAGTGTGAAATCAGGTTCATTCGCCTGGGATTCTTAAAGGCTACTGATCTAATCCACCCATTCACAGCCTCACTGTGGTCCAGATACATGTCAGTAAGAATCTCATGGAAATAAAGAATTATTTCTCAAAGAGCTTAAACTCCTCTTCCAGGCTGACATCGTTATGTGGTTGTGGGGCAGTTGTCACCACCCATCTTGAGGAGTTTGCCTCCTCACATATACTAATGTGCCACAAACAGGACTTTAATATCACCAATCATTCCCATTTTATTACGGTGTATCCATATAAATGGCCCACCCTGTACTATGACCACAGAATATGTAGATGAATGTGGCGGTCTGTGGCGTGGGGAGGCAGACACACCTGAGTGGCATGAGTAAACATGCCACACCTGTACTAAAAGAATGAACTAGGTCCTCACTGTTGTTGTTATTAGCGTGTGTGGCTGTGAGCTGCAAAGCTGCAACCAGTGTGTAAACAGTAACAATAAGAAATAAAGTTTGTGAAAAGCGTAAAAGTGGGTTTGATTCCTGTCACAATGAATTACTGTCTACATATTCTACAACAAATGCAGTATCTGTAAAGTGACAATTAGTTTCAAAGCTTTTATGAAAAAAGGATAGAACAAGGCATAGATCACTGGGTTTAAACAGGAGTTTGAAAAGAACAGACTGATCACAATGAGCGCTGTGATGTTTACAGAGATTTTATTTTGAAAGGTCGAATGTTAGGCGGAAGGAGAGGATAGAAAAGAGGGACAATGAAAAACGGTAGATGAACAAGTTAGCGCTGCAGACTGTGTTGCCGCTGCAAGCCTGCGAATTAAAGAATGGAACTGAGAAATACTGAAGGTGTCATCATTAATGTTTGAGGCATGCAAACATTACAGGAGCTACTGAGCTAAAGTCCTCCCTTATAAGAGAGACACAGTAATATGGGCAGAAACACAGTAGAAACACAACTACAAGAACTCCAAGTGTCCTGGCTGCTTTCAACTCTGATTTGTTTTCTTGATTCAGAGAACACTGAATTGTGACAGCTGTAACCTGAGAGCGCATGGCATGAGCCTGAGACACAGCCACCACAAATACTCTCATATACAGAACTATGATGACAGTAATTGGAAATATGAAGGATAAAACAAGGTCAATAGTCCTTTGCAATATCATTAATGACACACTCTCCATAACAGGAATTATACCTGCCTGGTTCAATCAGGTAGTCTTTTGCATAAAGACTAATGCTGGAAATAGCATAAAACCAACACAGACAAACACTGAGTTTAACTTTTGCCACAGTAATTCTGGTGGAGTAATGTAAAGGGTCACAAATAGCCACATAGCGGTCGACTGATATTAGAACTATGTTCCCTATTGAAGCACAGGTAATGTTGCCAGTCAGACACCAATAAAGAAAACAATTAAAATCACCAAGTATCCAGCAGGTGGTGCTTTTTAAAATTCGTAACGGCATCAACAGGAGACCCACGAGAAAGTCTGAAACAGCCAGTGAGAGGAGGAGTATGTTGCTGGGTGTGCGAAGCTGCCTGCAGGGTAACAGAAAAAATAAATAACACACATTAAAAATGTTACATTGTTTTTAGTGAAAATTCCATTAGTAGAAATGATTTATTAGTAAGGCATGATTCAATTCTTGTTTAAAATACACAGAATGTGCCAAACTAACTTAACTCATCACTAAATTAAATTACAGTCTAAAGATAAACCTCACCTTTCAGCTGAGGTTTATCTATGCCCAAGGTGGGGCAGCGAAATGATAGTGATAAGATAGTTGAGATTATGTCATATGTTAATTATGTCAAAATGTATTTAGTGAAATTGTTTCCTTATTAAGACACGATGAACCTTACACAACTTAACAGTCATGGTTGAGCCAAAGACATTTATTAGTTTCACTTAATGTATTCTTTGCTAATTCCAATGATGCAAATCTCACTTTTCATATATCTAAACCTTAATGTAATTTCAATTCAAAAGTTGGTCTCTGCCTGAAGTGGGAGACTGAGATGATGGCCAGAAGGTTTAGAGCAGCAGTGATCAGAGAGATGCATGACATCACAATATACAGCAGCATAGTTGTGGAATAGTCAAGTGTTGGCTTTCTGCAGGAATCGTTGAGGAGTTGTGGAAAACAGAGCTCTAGTCCTTCGTGTATCTCCATCATCAGGCTGCTGCATCTCATCAAAGCTTTTCCTCACAGAGCTCATTTATCTATTTTGTCCTTCACCCACCAGTCCCATCCCTCCTCTTTCTAATGACACAACCTTTGGAGCTTTCTTTTTTTCAAACTCGCTCTCTCCCACAGTCAACTTATAAACCTTTATTTTTCTGGACTCAATGTCAAATCAAATCAAATCA
>NW_024583813.1:0-1042 GCF_018398535.1 Haplochromis burtoni
TTGTCTCATTGTGTCTTTATTTCTCCTGGGTTTTTTACAGAGTTTTCCCCCAACAACCCATATACCCGATTTTATGTTGTGTGTTAGTTCAGTGGTGGCATAGTTTGTGATCAAGATGATTCTGTAACAATAGCAACCCAAAGATTTTCATACTCATGCCATCAGTAGAAAAAAAAACAAAACCTCTTTATTGACTTTAAGAAGAGGTGAAAGTGATACAAATAAATAAGTGAAACAGTTATAAAACTTTTTCACCATGCTAGTGGCTGCTGGTTGGTTTCTAGCTGACTGAGGAAACAAAGAGGCAAAACTCTTCCGTCTCAAACACAAATAAATGAAGATTTAAAGACACTGGTTGATGCTCCGGTTGTTTTTAGGCTGAGGTTGTGGTTTAGTCTTTATTCTTTGTTTTCTTCAGTTAAGAAACGTGTGTGTTGTTAGGCCAGAACCAAACCAGAAGTCCAGTTTTCCCTTTGTGAAACCCACAGAAGTCTTGTTAGCATGTGGATGTCCTCTGGTCTGAGGTGCTGGGGGGACCAGTTAGAGGCCAGCAGCTGGACATCAGTGGTTGGACTGGTGGACTACTTCAGTGAAGAGTAGACGACATCTGGCTCTGGTTTAAAGTCTGAACACAAACACAATAAGTTAAAACAACAGGAAACATGATTACAAGCTTTGTAGTTCAGTAAAGAACTCCAATCTCCACCTCTCTGCATCACACACAGTCCCAGTTCAGACTTTACTGGGAACAAGCTCAGATACAAATCACAGAGCTTCCATACTGCTCACACTTTAACAGCTTCTTCGAACAGCCCACAGATCTGTGCTGATCTTTAACCTTGATCACATGATTTCTTCTACTGTGGTTTATTGTTTCTTTCTCTCAGCTTCAGATGTGTTTAGTGTAGTCCGCAGCCTGAACTTTATGCTCACAGTTACTTTTAATTCATTTGAAAGCCTGATACTTAGCCTTGTCCACCCTAGTTATAAAACTCAGAAACCAGTCTTACTTGTTATCATCTATCGTCCACCTGGGCCTTAC
>NW_024583813.1:3761-5722 GCF_018398535.1 Haplochromis burtoni
GAGTGATGTTGAAAAACTAGTTCATGCATTTATTACTTCCAGGCTGGACTACTGTAATTCATTATGTTCTGGCTCCTTAAGAGTCGCCCCTCATGTTATGTAATGTTATATAAGTTCATGCAATCTTTATTTGTTTCTGGCACACTGTTCATTTTATTTTGACATCCTACCGGAAGTGCTACTTCTCATTACTTCCTGTCTAACGGGAGCTGGAAGGTTTGCTACTCTTGAGAGCTCTGAGCCCTCACTCATGTGCGAATGCTCTGGTGGCTGCCCTTGCTATCAAGAAAACCTGTGTGTTTCTCCTCTCTGATTCTCTGCTGAAGAAGTGTTTCAGAATACATCTCTTGACAGGTACTTTTTTAGTATCTACTTAACTGTGATACTATCCAAGGCGAACTGAAAATCTCATGTCAACAAACTGCATGTCACCGATTGGATGGTAAGCGGCGTCCCTCGATGAGTCACGAGAGCATCTTGCCATTTTTGAAACCCAGCAATGGAAATAGCTACAAAAAAACATTGTGGTCCCCAAGTCTGACAAAATGCAAAAGGGGATTTTGTTTGTGACAGGGATGAGAAATCTGATTCACAAGTCAGAGCTTTGAGCTGGAGTCCTGATGTGGTTAGCTTAGCTTAGCATGGTGAATGGAAAGGGTGAGCAGCTAGCATGTCTCTGTCTAAAGTGAAAGATAAAGAGCAGCTGTACCTGGACCATGTTCTGATGGTGTTTGGTAAATAACTGACATATTCAGTTCTCACAGATGAATCAACTGCAGCTGCTTCACTCTCTGCAGAATAAAATACATTTAATTATTGCAGTTACAACTGCAACAGTGCTGTGATATTAATTACTTTTATGCAGCTTTTGCCAACGATCACACAGAACAGCGAGGTGCCTCTGAGAACAAGAAAAGTAAACGACCACAATGTTGCCATTTTTTTCCACACTGACGCGCTTCACCACAAAGCTCAAAGCAAACATGTTCTCACAGCATGAACACTATTATTAGCCAAAAGAGAAGTGTCTTGTGCTTCTGAGTATATGTAGCTGGTGTTATGAAGAGGTGATGTTGATTCTTCATTATCATGAAAACACACTGCAGGTTGCTGTGACTCACACAAAATTTTGCTAAAGACAAAAAACATTAACAAATTAATTTTGTTCAGTTTGAAAGTAACGTTTACCGGGTGTTTTAGGAGAAAGAATAAAAAAATATGATTTTGGTTGTTAAATTCAGTTTTGCGTTCATCAGGAGGAACAGAGAGAGCAGAGAAGCCGGGAAAAGTTTTTGATGCATAAAATATAGGAAATACAGGCGTAAGTGACCAACCACACTCACAGAGCTGTCAGCGTTTATCATCAGGCTTCAACACATTAGGATGTCACAGAAACGAAAAAATTATTAACTTTATTAAAGTCAGGCTAAGAATTTAAATAAAGACGCTGAGAAGGAATTTAAAATGATCTTTAACTCCAAATGATGTCTACATGATCCTTCCTGTTTTTAAAATGAACAACCCTGAGACTCACCTTCGAGCAACAGTTGGAGAGGTGGATGTAGGTGGAGGTGTGGATGTAGGTGGAGGTGTGGTGGTGTGTTCCCCTAAAATAAAGCAAACACAGTCATTAAGTTGTCGTCACATTGTGAATGTTGAAAGCTGCAGAAACACAGACAGGTGAGTGTGTCACCTGTGACAGTGATCCAGCTGGATGGAGACTCTCCATGACCGCTGATGTCACACTTGTAGAGGCCTTCATCAGACCTGGAAACATGCTGGATGGTCATGTGACCTGTAGGCTGCTTCCTGATGAGGGAGCCATCTTTATAGAAAGCAGCTGGGAGGTTGGAGGGAGTGGTCTTTGTTTTACAGAGCAGAGTGACGTCATCTCCCTCCATCACAGGGAGGACAGGACTCTGCAGGATCACTGATCCACCTCAACACAGAGACAAACTACA
>NW_024583813.1:5803-10161 GCF_018398535.1 Haplochromis burtoni
GCATTTCATCCATTTACACACAGCTTCATCAACACTAACTCCACACACTCAGCTTACCAGTGACTGTCAGGTTAACCATGTTACTGATGGGACCCTCTCTGGACTCACACCAGTAAAATCCACTGTCTCGTTCAACAATGTAACTAATGTCACAGGAAGAGTTAAATGATGTTCCCCACCCATCTCCACACTGAGTGGTATTTCCTTTGCTTGGTTTTCTCCTCAGAGTCCATCCAGCAGAGCTGTCGTCCTCCTCACAGCTCAGAGACACAAAGTCTCCTTCAAAGAACTGAGAGCTGCTGGGACTCACAGTCAGATGAGCTGTAAGCGTTAAAATTATGATATGCTTTTGTCAAAATTTGTTTTCCATCAGCTCAATAAAGTGCTGATAAAAAGCCTTCAGTTAGACTTTCCTCTGCATCACATCTCGAGTGCTGACATATGACATTATCACTACTTGAACCCAATCAGGTCATATCAGTGAGCATTAATCAGGGTTAAACTGTGACAGAAGAAGGTTACTGACCTTGGTTTGTTGTGCAGCTCAGCAGTGAGATCAGAACTAAAGAGAAATGACACTCAGGTTGATTTGAGGTGAACATAAAGAACAACTCCACACAAACAGCACTAACAACTGGACCGCTATGATGCCTCTAATACTACATTCATTTCAACAGCAGATGCTGAAAGGCAACTATTGAAAGATCTCACGAACCTCTATTTCCTGTACCTCTAGTTTGGCATGCATTTTTAAATAGCAGCTCTGAAAATGAGCAACATTGTTTTAACAGCAATAATTAAAATAATTATTTTATTTGCACTGACTATACTGTGGGTATTTACAAAATATTCAGTGTAATTAAATAACACAGTGAAGTCATGTGTCCACTGTGTAGCTGTGTTGACATAATGAGTGAATGAGTTGATCTTTTCACTGCCTGCTGTGTTTCCTCGACTCCTGAGCAAAGATAAAGAGTCAGATGAGACCTGCAGTTGGTCCTCATGGTGCTTTGCACTTGAATTCAGCCTGATTTGTTTTTCATGTCTTCTCCTCCATCATCAGTTATCAGGAGAGCAGACAGTCAAAGTACAAGAATTCAAACAAACACAGAGATTCTACTTACAGAGCAGACACAGCACAGATGTTTCCTTCATCGTCCTTCTCACTCATTTGAGCTTTTTTTCATTTCTGTCACTGAAACCAAGTAAAGCCCGCCCTCTTCCTCTGAAGATGTCCTCTTCCTTCATTTGTACAGAGACAGTGGTACAGCTGATACTACAGGAAATAGTATGCCATGGAGGGCCAGGAGTGACAAAATGAATTCATTAAATAGACCCTTAAATATTTAATTATTTTTTCATTAATTAATTACATTTGGAATTAATTAATTATACAAATATTACAATAATTAATTAAATGGCCATTAATTTCATTTAAAACATTCAATCAATCAATTATTTATTTATTTAAATTTTTATTTAATTAACACATTTAAATAATTATTGACCCATTTAATTAATTATACAAGCGACCAACGAAGACCTGGAGGCCTGGCTCTCATCAGTGGATAAATCTGGCCTTCCTGGCAAGTTTAAAGCCTGGATTTATCAGCAAGAAATTCTAACCCGGATTTTGTGTCCCCTCTTAGTCTATAAAGTTCTCATCTCAACAGTGGAAGGATTCGAGATGAGGATCAGCAGGTTTCTGCGCAGGTGGTTGGGTCTGCCACGAAGCCTTAGTAGCATCGCTCTGTATGGTCATAACAACAAGCTGAAGCTCCACTTTAGCAGCCTAAGCAAGGAGTTTATGGTGAGCCATTCCAGGGAGCTGCTCCAATATTGGGAGTCCAGTGACCCCCGGGTTGCCCTGGCTGGAATAGAGGTTAGGACCGGGCGGAAGTGGAGGGCTGTTGAGGCTGTTGAGATTACAGTATCAAGGCTGCAGCAAAGGGTGGTACAGTGGCCCAGGGAAGAGTGGGCTTGGGTAGCAGTAGAAAACCTAACTACAACAAGGCACAGGGGAAAGATAGGCGGTCGCTGATCCGTGAGGAGGTGTGCGCAGGAGTTGAGGGGAAGTCAGCGTGCAATTGAGGCAGCAGGGGGCTTGGACAAAATGGGAGCAAGTTGTAGAGTGTGTAAAAGGCACTATGGTGTGGTGTCCCTTTAAGACATCCAGGTCGAGGGTTGATGGTATCATCAGTTTGTGCCACTGCTCTCTCTCTCTGGGATTATGAGGACACGTGCCTGCACGCTTGTGCTTAACGAGGGACGGATTTATGTTCTCTTCTCCAAACCTTTTTTTTGTTTGCAACGCTTGGGTTGTATGACCGCTGGGTGTTATGTTGTTGAGCCGCAGCCGTTCAGCCGGGCTTTTATATGGTTGTTGAAGAAGGCGTATTAAAGAACCACCGTGGATTACCGATACCAGCGTGGGTGTGTGTTCTTCCGACTAGCCTGCTAAGTGTTTTGCCGCCTCCTCTTAACCACGCAACACAACCCAAGGTCACATGGAATGATCTGTGGAAAGCAGAACCCCAGCGGATAAAATTCCTGATTCACGCATTATATGATGTGCTACCAAGTCCATCAAATCTCTTCACTTGGGGGAAAGTGGAGACACCAGGCTGTCTTCTCTGTCAGAACAGAGGAACCCTGGAGCACATTTTAAGTTGCTGCCCAAAAGCCCTGGCCCAAGGGCAATATCGCTGGCAACACGATCAAGTCCTGAAGGCTGTAGCGGATTCGATCTGAAGTGGGATCAGTCATAGTAAGAGCACCTGCTCAGTTAAGAACAAGGTAACATTTATAAAAACTGGGGAGAACCCAGCAGCACCAGTCCGAAACACCTCGCCTGGCATGTTGGCAATGGCGCACGATTGGGAGCTGAGAGTTGACCTGGCAAAGCAGTTAAAGTTCCCCGAAGGGGTAGCCAAGACAACTCTGAGGCCAGACATCGTTGTTACTTCAGTTGCCTCCAAGCAGGTAATCCTTCTGGAGCTTACTGTGCCTTGGGAAGACTGTATGGAGGAAGCTCATGAGAGAAAGAGGGCAAAGTATTCCGAGTTAGTGGACGAGTGCCGGAGTAATGGCTGGCGGGCAAGACGCCAACCCATCAAAGTGGGATGTTCGAGGATTCGCAGGTCAATCCCTTTGCAGGGCATACAAAATGCTAAGCATTGTAGGGGCTAACCAGCGAAGAGCCATTAAGTTGGCTACCAACGCAGCAGAAGCAGTGACGAAGTGGCTGTGGATCAAAAGAGGAGAGGCATGGCATGTAGGGTAGCGCTACCTGGACACAAGCTGGGGCTTGATCAACCCTGGCTGGGTCTCCTGGGAAAGGGGGTCTGATTGTTGAAAGACACGAAACCCCCAATGACCCCAGGTTACATCACTGATGATGTGTCCAGGGGCACATCATCAGTATTATCAACTTTAATGATGTATTTATTTAATTCATTTTGGCAGTCCTGACCCTTCGGCTGTCTTCATGAATTTATTTTAACACAAAGTTAACGCTGATTGAGTCAAAACCTTTGCTTTGGCCTGGTGGCCCTTCTCTTTAGTAGGTGTTTCTCCACAATAACAAACGGCATTTGGAAACTTGCTAAAAGCCCAATTGGGATAACCTCATGTTTTAAGAGCTTCCTTTACATGTGTGTGTTCCCTCTTTTTCCTTTCAGGCTCATAGGGAACATTTTATGCCCGGTTTTGTAGGGTCCTGATTATTAACCCTGGGCTTCTGAAAGCTCACACACACAAAGCCCGCTCTTAAAACATCCTAATTGGGCTTTCATCAAGACAGCAACGATTCACAGAAAAGAACATCAGACACCAACTAGGGAGGATTAGAAAGACAAATGCAACAACATTGTCATCCCCTATGTAGCTTGTGTATCGGAAAAACTCAGGAGAGTCTTCTCCAAGCACAACACCCCAGTTTACTTCAGATCCAGCAACACACTCAGGCAAAGTGGTTCATCCCAGGAGACAAAACTCCTAAACACAAACTTAACAATGTCGTGTATGGTGTACAGTGTAGCGAGGAATGCTCGGACCTCTATATTGGAGAGACCAAGCAGCCACTTCATAAAAACATGGCACAACATAGAAGAGCCACCTCCACAGGATAAGACTCGGCTGTCCATCTGCAACTAAAGGACAAAGGTCACTCTTTCGAGGATGCCAATGTTCACATTTTGGAGAGAGAAGACAGATTGTTTGAAAGAGGAGTAAAAGAAACCATCTACAGTGGGGCAAAAGAGTATTTAGTCAGCCACCGATTGTGCAAGTTCCCCCACTTAAAATGATGACAGAGGTCAGTAATTTGCACCAGAGGTACACTTCAACTGTGAGAGACA
>NW_024583813.1:10186-31669 GCF_018398535.1 Haplochromis burtoni
AGGAGATGTTTAAATAATCAGGCCCCATCTTATCTTAATGACCTTGTAGTACCATATCACCCTATTAGAGCACTTCGCTCTCGCTCTGCAGGCCTACTTGTTGTTCCTAGAGTATTTAAAAGTAGAATGGGAGGGAGAGCCTTCAGTTTTCAGGCCCCTCTTCTGTGGAACCAGCTTCCAGTTTGGATTCGGGAGACAGACACTATCTCTACTTTTAAGATTAGGCTTAAAACTTTCCTTTTTGCTAAAGCATATAGTTAGGGCTGGACCAGGTGACCCTGAATCCTCCCTTAGTTATGCTGCAATAGACGTAGGCTGCCGGGGGATTCCCATGATGCATTGAGTTTTTCCTTTCCAGTCACCTTTCTCACTCACTATGTGTTAACAGACCTCTCTGCATTGAATCATATCTGTTATTAACCTCTGTCTCTCTTCCACAGCATGTCTTTATCCTGTCTTCCTTCTCTCACCCCAACCGGTCGCAGCAGATGGCCCCGCCCCTCCCTGAGCCTGGTTCTGCCGGAGGTTTCTTCCTGTTAAAAGGGAGTTTTTCCTTCCCACTGTCGCCAAAGTGCTTGCTCATAGGGGGTCATATGATTGTTGGGTTTTTCTCTGTATCTATGAAGCGCCTTGAGGCGACTTTTGTTGTGATTTGGCGCTATATAAATAAAATTGAATTGAATTGAATTGAATAACTGAAGAAGAGGTAGAACGTCGCATCCGAGAAGCTCCTTCAGTTCAGAACTGAAGAAGCTTCTCGGATGAGAGGTAAAACGCCTTCAAGCAACTTAAAGAAGTTCAGACGCTTTTCTTTCCGAGCTCCTTACATTACGATGGTGGGAGTTTCTACAGCATGGTGGGAGTTTCTAAAATTGACGGCGTCTTCATTAATCCCATGCAAACGTACACCTATCTGGAACAACCCTGACATATTACAAAACAATAATATGATAAACTTTTCAGATTGGAGTGGTAAAGGAATCAAATATTTAGAACATATACTAGAAGGAACAGAATTTATTTCATTTGACAGACTAGTTACACAATATGGGATCAACAAGAAAAGATTTTTAGAATATCAACAAATTAAATCCATAGTAAAAAAGAAATTTAAACCGGGTCAAGTTGAACTACAAACACCACCAAGTGTGGTTCAATTTCTTACTCTTAAAACCCCCAAATTACTATCCAAAATATACAGAATGCTTTCTAAAACAGATGAATCAATATCACTTCCTATTGCAAAATGGGAAGCGGATTTATCAGTTAACTTAGACCTAAACTTCTGGTCTCAGATTTGCTTAAAAACCTTTCATCTAATTAGAAATCCCAGTCTTCAATTAATTCAATACAAAATATTACATAGAGTGCACTATACAGGTCATCGGATGTTCAAGATGGGCTTTACGTCTACCAACAACTGCTCACACTGCCAAACCAATTCACCGGACAATTATATCCACGCTCTTTGGTTCTGTCCACCAGTTCAGAAGTTTTGGCGCGAGATATGTGAAGACTTATCAAAGTGTCTGAAATGTAACATTCCAACTTCCCCCTTAGTGTGTTTGTTGGGCAGCTTAGATAATGTCACTACAGAAAAGAATATCGCCCATATGGTTTTCACTGCCCTATGCATAGCCAAGAAAACAGTCCTCATGAACTGGAAAAATAAAAATAATCTTAATTCTAACCAATATAGAAATTATCTATTAGATTACATTAGTCTTGATACAGCCTCTGCCACCACATCAGATCAATTGCTCTGGGCTCCTTTGATCAGCTCCATCACCTAGTGGGGGTGGGGGGTCATAGTTTGGTCCCGCCTTCACTGTTGTGATTGGTGTGGGGGTAGGGACAGGCTTAGGGCGTCGGGGGGTTCCCCGGAGGCATCTTCCTTGGGGGGCTCAACCCGGGGTAGCGGTCATGTCCGGTTAGGGGCTCTGTGGGCTCTCAGGTGACTGTTTCCTCGCGGCTGCGTGCAGCGGGCTAGGGGAGGGTCTGTGCTGACGGACGTGGGTTACTGACCTGGTAGCCTGGCTGCCCCTGGGTGGGTCCGGGATGGGCGTGAGGTTCTGGGGGCGCTCCGTCTCTGGGCTGGGACCCGGACCGGGCCTCGGGGGCTTGGGTCCTGGTTGGTGTGTTGCCGGGGTTGTGGGCGGGTGGGTGCATGGGGGCCCAGCCCTGGAGCAGGGTGCCGCCGGTGCATCGAGCCACCTGGGGGGCTCTTCAACTGGTGGGGGAGATTGTCACATCTTGCAGGAGCTTTCCTCTCCTCAGGGGCTCTCTCTGCAGGAGGGGGAGATACAGGAGAGGTGGAGGAAGATCTCAGCCTGGGTGTTTATTGTCTTATGTAGTCTGGAAGATGAGTGGATGGTGGGGTGGGTGCAGTTTTCTCTGTGGTGGGGTTGGGTGGACTGTCCTGGGCTCTGTGGGGCCGGGAGGCGCTGCTGCGCTGGGCCCCGGTCTGGATGGGCCTGGGCCCCCTTTCCCTGGCGGGTCGCGGAGTATGGGGGTGCCTACTGGGGTCAGCGGGGGAGCTGGCCCCAGGGAGGGGTCACTTGCCCCTCCCTTCCTTCCCTCCCCATCTCCAGCTGCCTCCCTCTTCCCGCTCCACCACAACCACCCACACATGCAGGACCTTGGAGTAGGGGTATGTCACCAGGGTGCAGAGGAGGCCCCCCCCCTCTGTCCCCTTCTGGCTGCCTCTGCCTCAATTTTATCCCACAACTTAGACATTCACATTACTCACACTCTCATTACACATACATATAGGATCTTGGGGGTGGGCACGATACACGGAGTCCAAAGTACCATCAGGGTGTACACCCCACCCCTGGCGTCGTTGCCCACCTCTCAATTTTAAATACACGTAGACATTGAGGGCTAGCAGGAGGGACCATGCGCTTACCTGCTGCTCTCTGGCAGGTAGCTCCATGCCCTCCTGGGTTTTAAATGCACCTTAGAACACACATGCATCAACACTACAATGAGCGGGTGGAGGGAGGTTTGGAGTCTTCTCTCACCCCCATTCTCTGCGACCTGCTGGAGCGGGGGGGCTAGGAGGAGGAGGTGGCCGTCCGACTGCGGTCTGGAGTGTGGGGCCTCCCTGCTGCTGCGGAGTCGGGGCGGTCTGCCTCCCCCCACCGCAGGGAAAAGGGTAACACCACCTGGGTCTGGGTGCAGTTCCCCCCTCCAGGGGCAAGGGTACCTAGACCGGGCTTAGAGTACGCTTGGGGAGTGTGATCGTGTGTACAGCGTCTCTTTATGTCTGTCTCCACGTTGGTTGAGTGTGGAGTAAGTGCATATGAGAGCATGAGGGTGGGAATGGATGTTTGTATCTGTGTGTGCCTGTATGTCTGTGTCTATATGTCAGGTTGGGTGTCAGGCGCCACCTCTCTGGGGACATCTCAGGCCCTCCAAGGTTTGGAGGCCTATCTCCCCCTACCACCACTTCCCCTGCCAGTGGCGGACTCCCTCAGACATCGGTGCGTTGGTGGTTCTTTGTGTCCGGGGATGGGCGTCCAGGTACACACCGGCTCACTCCTTGGCGGCCGCTTATCGGGGCCTGGAGCCTGGGGCTCGCTCGGGCCACTTCGGAGGTGGGGTGCCCCCGGCCTCTCGGCCTGGGGCTCGGTCACTCAGGCACAGCTGGCTGCCGGCGGAGCTCACGGGCGCGTCACTGCAACTCCCCCTGGCTTCTGCTCCGTGGCTGCTGAGTGAGCCCTCATCTGGGACTCTCCTCAGCTCTTTCTGGGACAGTGGCGCGGCTGCCCCTCTGTTGGTCTTCCTTGGTCTCTTGTGTTCTGGGGGCCTCTGGATGTCTGGAGTTTTGATCTCCTCCATACCTGCTTCATGCCCTGGAGGACAGGGCTGTGGCCCCCCCCACACCCTCTATGTCATGGTCCTGCGACCATGACTCGGTGACTTTGTGTTTGTGTTCTTTATTGTTATTACTTTCATTATTATTCATGGCTGTTTTGGGATGGTTTGTGTTTTGGGATTTTAGATACTGGGTTTTGGGTTTGTGCTCCCTCTATTGGTCCCTGGTGTCAGTGTTCCCCTGTCTCGTCAGGTTAACCAGGTCCAGCTGTGTCTCCCACCTGTGTGTGATTTCCCAGTGTCTCTCTGTGTACTTATAGTGTGTGATTTCCTCTGCTCCTCGTCGCGTCATCTGTGTTCATACCTGGTGTAATCCTCTGCGTGCTCTCTGCTGTTCTCCCTGCTGTTCTCCCTTCATGTTCAGGTTTGCCACTCCTTTGTGTAGTTTCACCCAGTTCAGTTCATCCTTAGTTCTGCTTTGCCATCTCCACTTTATGTTTGATATTGTCAATAAATCGCCTTCACATCTGAGAAGTGCTGCATTTCGAGTCCTCCTTTCCACTCTTCACATGGCCGCTGCCCCGGACCGTGACACTCTAGCAGATCATTACATGAAGGAACCTTTTAAAAAAAAAAACAAGCGCGTCCATGCTCACAGGTGTACACACGGGTGATCACACCCACAAACTACACCCTTTTTGGCTCCTACCTCAAAGCACACTGTGTTCTGTTGATCTTATGTGCTGCACAATAATGTTTAATATTTAGTATTTACTGTCATATTCCCATATATCATTGTGATGTTGTTTATTCTATTACTCTTGTTCTCTTCTGCTTGTTTTCTTTTTTCTTTCTCAGCAGGTGACCCAGGTGATTGATATATGCATTTTTTTTCTTTTTTTCTTCTTTTTTTTCTTTTTCTGCTCATTCTGTTGGTTTTTGGTTTTTGCCCTTCTCCCCCGTCCCTCTTCTCAGCTGTTTCTCTTTCCCTCTTTCTTTCTCCCCTTCTTTCCCCCAGTCAAGTCTGTCCCATATTCAGTAAGTGAAAATAAAATAAACAATAAAAGGTGAATCAAATGGACCATTATGGCAAGGCTGGGATGGTCAATTTGGTAAAGTAAATCTGTTGGGCATCTTTCTTTGCCTTTAGACAACAATTCTGATGGCAAAAGAGCCAAACGGGACAGGCAAAAAAAAAAAAAAAAAAAAAAAAAGAAGATGACCTTGGTACTGAGCTTCAGAAGACAGGATTTAAGTGCTGTTCCAACTTTGAAAAAAAAAAGTAACTATATCTATAGAGATAGTGTATATACATCTACATATGACACTTTATCTTAATGTAGTTTCATCTAACGAAAGAAAGAAAGTGGTTTATTACTGAGGTTATTTTGTAATATATGTTATTCTTAAACTTTTACAGCAGTATTATAAAGTGTTTTGAACAGCCACAATTCAAAGCTTTGTAAAAATCTTGCTAGCATGCAGGATCAAGTTGTGAAATAACTAGAATCCGAAATAACTAGAACAATTTTGTATTTACTTTTTAGATTACTGTTAAGATGCCTGCGTTGTTGACCCAGTGTTTTGTGTTTATGGATTTTGTGGCTTGTTTAATCATGATTGTTATGTTCTCTGTGTGACTTATGTTTCCTAGTTGTCTCGAGGTTTAGTTGGCCGTTTCCCCAGTGATGTTTCTGTGTTGCTCTCTCGCCGTCACTTGTCCCTTGCTGTCTCACACTTTTTCATCCCATCACTCTATTCCCTGTATCTAGTCAGTCTGCATCTCAGTGATTGTGTTTCCTGTTTTATTCTCTTGTCCTGTGTGCTTTCTGTTCAGCTCTGCTTCTTCTGCCTTGTCTAGTGTGCTCCATCTGTGTTCCCATCCCATGTTATGTTCGTCTCTTGCCTGTTCAGCCTCATTAAAGGGCACGCCTTGAATTTGACCTCCTGCTGCTTCCCTGACTGCATTCTTGGGTCCTCCTAACCCAACCTGACAATGACATTAAATTCCAAACACTAAAGCCTAGTTTTTATGACTCCATTCTCTGAAAGACACTGGGTTAAATGGAATCCATGGAAGATTGGTAAAGTGAAAAACACTATTAGTGGAGCTCATCTAAAATTTGCAAGAAAACACCTTAATAACTTTTAAACCATTAGAGGGAATATTCTTGGAACTGATGAGATAAAACACTGGGTAATCAATGGGTCCATTTTGCATTAGCACTATTTGCAAATAGAGTATTGACTGGATTGACTGGATTGAGACATTGTTCATTCATTCATTTCATTTATTTATTTATTTCACACTTGGTACAACAGTTTCCACAGTTAGTTCTTTCAGACCAACCAACCACACTTTCTATCAGTAAAGCACTGCAACCATGTGTGAAAAGGAGCAGGAAGAAGAAAATATTCTTATTAAACCTTGCCCCCTGTCGTGTTATTCAATTATACGCGGGTCCACTGTACGATTCATAACCACACTTTATTTTCTTGTTCTTGCTCTGCCCCACATAACATAACATTCTATACAGAAACACACCGGTCTCGCCCTCTAGCTGCCATCAGCCTAACTACACTGACCGGCTGCATTAACATCTACTGTACAATGCAATTACACCACATCTCCCCTTTCTAGAATCAATGGGTAGACTACCATTGACTCACCAGACCTTAGAGGGTTATTCTGCCTCTGTGGCTGGAAGGTCTGGTCCTGCGCTTACCTGTAAGGAATACTATATAACGAAAATCTTAACTCTAATTAACCCGTTAAGTAACACAAATTCTTACATGCTAACTCGTCACACCCCCTGCATTTCCCAACTTCTGAACATGCATATTTGAAAATGACAACCTTTTAGCTTTTACACTTTTACCCTTACTGTGCAAACAATACTACGAAAGAGGGGTATTCTTGTGTAAAACTGTCCTTTCCATCTGATCCGTCACAAGTCCAATCTGGTTGGTCTCACAACCACTCTTCCGGATCTGGTTCTGGGTGTAGATGGAAGCTCTGGAGAAACTGTCTCTGGCATGTCCGTGGAGCACTGCTCCCCGGCTTCTGCAGATTCTGGCTCCCCATTATTGCTCTCAGTTTGGTCTGGAGAGTGTTTCATGGGAACAAGATGCCGACGATTCCGCCTAATTGTCCCACGAGGTCCCTCCACGAGATATGATCGTGGTGTGGAGTGGCTGCCAATAACGGTGCCGCTGGCTCTCTGGTCTGTTATCTACACTTCTTGGCCTGGAGTAAGCCTATCAAGGCTGCGTGCACGACGACGAAGGTTATATGACTGTGCCTCTCTAGTCCTCCTCTCCTTTTCCCTCTGGGTGACAACCACACTATCAGGAAGTGCGGGGTCAAGCAGAGATGGCAGTATTGGCACCGTGGTGCGAAGCCGTCTCCCCATCAAGAGTTGGGCTGGACTATAACCATTCTGCAGTGGGTTGGCTCTGTAAGCAAGCAGAGCCAAGTGTGGATCAACAGCTTTCCGCAATAGATTCTTGACAGTCTTAACTGCTCGTTCAGCTTCGCCATTGCTTTGGGGATATTTCGGGCTGCTTGTAATGTGACAGAAGCCATACACTTTTGCAAATGTCTCAAAAGCTGCCCCTGAAAACTGTGGCCCATTATCTGTTACCAGCTGCTCGGGGATCCCATGTCGTGCAAAAATCCCTTTGAGATGATGGATCGCGTCCTCTGATCTTGAAGGTGTGAGAGGGGCAATCTCAACAAATCTTGAGGCATAATCCACGACAAGAAGGTAGGTTTTCCCTCTCAGCATAAACAGATCGGCTCCTAGCTTTTGCCACGGCCGCCCCGGATACTGTGATGGCATCAGCGGTTCTGTGTGGTTTTCTCTCACTTGGCAACATGTCCGACAGTTAAGGACAAGCTCATTTATCTGCTGGCTTAGCCCTGGCCACCAAACCGACTGTCGTGCTCGCTGTCTGCACTTAACCACTCCCTGGTGACCTTCGTGTAGTCTGGTGAGCACATCATTTCTCATAGTTGCAGGTATAACCAACCTGTCCCCTTTGATTAGCAGACCATCATGTACGGTGAGGAACGCCCCTTCTGCCCAGTACAGTCTTAGCGCTGGTTCGCTGTTGAAATGTGTGGGCCATCCTTCCTCACACAGCTGCATCACGCGAGCACATACGCTGTCCCCCTTCAGCTCTTCTCTCAGCTGCTCCAAGAAATTGTTGCTAGCTGGCAGATTGTCCATCACCATGTCCACGTAAATATTCGTGCTCTCCAACAACTCCTTGTCTTGAAGTGTTTCTTTTGCTTTCACTGGAGATCGTGAGAGCGTGTCAGCTGTCCACAGGTGTTTGCCTGGTACATGCGAAATCGAGTAGGAATATCGCATGAGGCGCATCCTAAAGCGTTGAATTCTGGGAGGGAGCGCATCCAGAGTTTGTGCCCCCAGCAGACTTAGCAGCGGCTTATGGTCTGTCTCCATTTGAAAATGTTTGCCAATAAGAAAGTTGCGGAACCGCTCACAAGCCCAGGTCAGGCCTAAAGTCTCCTTTTCAACCTGAGCGTATCTCTGTTCTGTTGCAGTGAGGGAGCGTGACGCGTAGGCAACGGGTCTCCACTCCTCGTCCCATCTTTGAAGCAACACACCCCCTAAGCCATACGATGATGCTTCCGCTGACACCTTGCGGTCACGGCTTGGGTCATACATGGCCAACACTGGCGGTGATGTGAGCGCATCTTTCAGGTTCTGAAATGCTCTAGCCTGGTCAATGTCCCATCTCCAGCAGTTTTTCTTAGACAGTAAGTCTCTTAGAGGTTTGTCCTTCTCTGCGAGCTGTGGGATAAACTTTCCAAGCTGGTTAACCATTCCCAGAAAGCTCCTTAACTCACTCACACTTTGTGGCTCCTTCATCCCCCTCACAGCCTGGGTCTTGCTTGGGTCAGGGCTGATACCACTGGCTGAGAGAACATGCCCTAAAAACGTCACCTGGTGTTTCGCGATGTCGCACTTGTTAATGTTTAGGGTGATGCCAGCTTTTTGGATCCTGCCCAGCACAGCGTGTAGGCGAGAGTCATGCTCCTCCTGTGTTCTGCCCCAGACCAGCACGTCGTCCATGTGGCAAACCACCCCTTCCATACCATCTGTGACCTCTGTGACCATCCTGTTCTGGAAATGCTCCGGTGCTGAAGCAATCCCGAAGGGCAGTCTCTTGAAGTAATAACGCCCAAACGGTGTGATGAAAGTGGTGTATTTGGCTGAGTTTTCCGTCAGAGGTATCTGCCAAAACCCCATGTTAGCGTCCAGCTTGTTGAATATGCTGGCACCAGCCAATCTGCCCAATGTTTCCTCCACCGATGGCAGTATGTACTTCTCTCGACACACAGACTCATTGAGGTGTGTAAGGTCGACACATATGCGTACATCTTCTGTCTTCTTCGGTACCACCACCATGCCTGAGCACCAATCAGTTGGCTCCTCAATCCTGCTGATCACCCCTAGTTCTTCCATACGGGCCAGCTCCTGCTTAACTTTGTCCATCAGAGGCAACGGGATTCTCCGTGGCGTCTTCAAGGAAAAAGGTTGAGCTCCAGGTTTCAGTTTGATGTCGTACGGCTGACGTACTTCACCGAGACCACTGCACAGCTTTGGGTAGCACTTTTTAAGCGTCTCTATAGTTATGCTCTCCAGACGAGCCACAAGCTCCAGCTTGCTAATAGCAGGTCTCCCCAGCAAAGCAGTGTGCAGGTGTCTGATGACAAAGACATCCTCAAGTATTTCTTTGTCTCCCTTCCTCAGTGCAAGCTCACTGACACCAACGACATCCAAACGACTCCTCCCGGGACCCAGCAGAGCCTTGGTTGATTTGTGGAGACTGGGGGGGTGGTTGTGTCTGTAGAGCTCCTTAAACACCTTAAGGGGTAGGACTGTCACATCGGCCCGTATCAATTTTAAATGACACGTTTTTGTTGTTTATGCTTAAGTCGACAGTCCACGGCTCACCCTCACACTTAACACTGCCCAGGAACAAACCATGTTCATCCTCTTCAACCTCATGCACTGTTTTTGGTGCCCTGCATACACGCCTGTAATGTCCTTTTTTCCCACATGCATGGCATTTCACTTCATTCGCTGGACAATCCTGCTTTGAATGGGATGGAGCGCCACCACATTTCTGACAGGTTGGCCCTTTTCTGCCGTCTTCTCGGAATCCACGTGTTTTAGCTTGACGACTATCAGTCTGGAGCAGTTTGGTTCTAACAGGCTTACGACTGATTTTATGCACTCTATCTACTGACTTAGCATCGCTAGCCTCACCTCTAGAGTCACCTCGCAAGGAGGATTGTTGTCGCTTTACCTCTTCACTTTGCCTCGCCATGTTGATAGCCCTCTGCAAAGTCAAATCTGGGTCAAGCTGCATGCGTTCTGACAGCCGTTTGTCCGTGAGACCGACAACGAGCCTATCACGTATCAGCTCATCATGTAGCACTCCATAGTTGCAATGTTCTGCTAGCGCATACAGTGCTGTCACAAAAGCATCCACTGTCTCATTGTCTCCCTGTCGGCGCATATTGAATTTGGCGCGCTCATAGATCACATTTTTCTTCACAATGAAAAAAGCCTGGAAACCATCACGTGCCCCCTCGTACGTTGTCCTTTGCTCCGCTGATAAACTCATACCGCGAAGCACATCGTCCGCCTCGTCTCCCATGCAGTAAATCAACGTGTTGACTTGGTTTTCCTCCGAGCTGACGTTCAAATTACTGGCGAGACGGAATCTCTCAAACCTCCGTATCCATTTGGACCACTCCTGCGGTTTTGAAAAGTCGAAGGATTCCGGTGGCTGGATGCTGAATGTCGCGCTCGGCCCCGCCGGTGCTCTCTGTGCAGTCTCATCCGGCATATTCTCCCCTCGTTTTTCCGCGAGCTCCGCCAGACACAGGTTCGTTCAGTCGAGGTTATATGGATCAGTACAGGACTTCTGACACCATGTCGTGTTATTCAATTATACGCGGGTCCACTGTACGATTCATAACCACACTTTATTTTCTTGTTCTTGCTCTGCCCCCACATAACATAACATTCTATACAGAAACACACCGGTCTTGCCCTCTAGCTGCCATCAGCCTAACTACACTGACCGGCTGCATTAACATCTACTGTACAATGCAATTACATCACAGTACACTTGCTGCACAGTGGCTCAGAGGAAAGCACTCTAAGGGATCATTAACACAGCCCAAAAGATCACCGGCTGCCCCTCTGCACACTGGAAGATATACACAACACTCACTGTCTTAAAAAGGCCTAAAACATCATAAAAGATACCTCACATCCTGGCCACTCCTTGTTTGAACTGTTGCCAATCACCAATCACGCCAGTCTCGTATTAATCTATGCGCTGACTGAAGCATGTATGTGGGAATGTATGTGAATGGTTGTTGATACCTCTTATTAGCACTTTAGGTATTCTATTTATTTTACTATTGAATTCTATTGTTTTATTTATATTTTGATATCGTTAGGGATGATGCAATGATCGGGGACCATTTTTAATTTCGTTGCACCTGTGACAATGACAATAAAGATTCTGATTCTGAATCTGAGATCCCTTCCCAGACGCCTTAACACCCACTCACATACTGGGCCATGTGACCTCAGGAAATCACATGATAGGGTGGGGCTAGGTTTCCCAATGACCTTACCTGAAACCTTGGCTGATTGTGACCTACACCCATTTTCACACCTTGACTTGTCTGATTAGGTAGAGGATCATTAGGGGGTCCATTGTCCCTCTTTGGAAGATTCTCCCACAGGGCTTAAATCTGGGACTCTCCATCATTTCACCCTAGAACCTAAGAAGTTTCTCGGAGGTAAAACGTCTTCAAGCGACTTAAAGAAGTCCAGACACTTTTCTTTCCAAGCTCCTAGGACTACAATGACCTGGATGACTGAGAACCTTCATCGACATGTAGTCACTTTGATGTTTAACTGTCATTAGCGCCAGTTGGTCTGTCATCCATCAATGAGTCCATTACTCTGTAGTCAGAGGGATGTTGTATAGGTCTTATGGGAGCCTAGTTTCTTGCACATGGTCGCAAACATGCGGGACTCAAATATCCTGCCCTGGTCCATGTGAATTACTTCAGCCACCCCAAATCTGCTGAACATCCCCTCGACCACAGCATTCGAATTGTCTGGGCCTCTTGGTCAGGTAAACTGTATGCCTCTGGCCACTTTGTGAAATAGTCCATAGCTGTGAGGATATAGCGGTTTCCCCTTTCTGTGCAGGGGAATGGACCCAGGATGTCCATCCTCACCCCCTCTACATCCACCCTGTTGGAGTTGAGCATAGAATTTGGCTGTGAGACTCTTCAGTGTTGTACAGCTGGTGGCAAAAGTCCACTACATCCTGCCTATGTCAGGCCCAACAGAATTCCTACCAGAGGCGGCGGAGTGTTTTATTGACATCAAAGTGGCCAGACCACTGATCAATTGCCATGAGTACCATTAACAGAGAGTTGGGGAATGGCTGCAATCACAGCATTATAAGATGGTGAAAGATGTACCCTCTGTTTATTAAAAAAAGTAACACAGGCTACTGTGGGCCACAGCCAACCAGAGATGGGCAGTAACACGTTCTATCTCTCCACACCGTTACATATTCCATATGTACGGGGTATGACCCCCCTTGATCGTGGTGTGTGGATATTTCTTTAAGACACTCCGGCACGCCCGGCTATGCTCCACAACTTACATATAAAACAGCTGTGCAGACGTTACACCAGTGATCATTTGATCTCCACTTGTTGTGTGTGTGTGCGAAAGAATGCTTACCTTGAGAGTACTGTGTGTGTGCGTCTATTGGAGCGTGCTTCGGCATCCTTCGTGGGCGATGTATTTCTTCCTTCTAGGTGTCATGATCCTGGGTCTTTTGACCCAGCGTTTTAAGTTTGAGTTTATTTTGTTCATTAGGTTATCTAAGTTCATTTGGTTATTAGACTTTGCCATGCTTCAAAGTTTCTTGTCTAGGTTTTTCTTATTGTTTGTTTAGATTCCCCAGTTTAGGTTTGTGTTAATTTTGCTTCAGTTTGCCTTGCCCTTTGTTTGTACCTTTTCTACCAGCCATATTAAACGGCTCGCCTTTTGTTAACATTTCAAGTTCTGTTCCCTGTTCCTTGGCGTCTGCATTTTGGGTCTTTTTGTCAACCCCTACAGTCTGCCCTCGCCAGACTGTGACAGAACGACCTGACCAGAATGGACCCAGCGGACATCTGTGAGGATTTTTGGGAGTTCAGCACTCGTGTGACCATTCTCCATGGAAAGTGGAAAATCTATTCTGCGTGCAGACAGGAGAGTGAGCAGGAGTCAGTTAGAGTTCAGCTGCACCGGATTCTGTCTGCATACCCGGCTTACGTGGAAGGATTGTCGGAGGATTTGCACGGCTTCATCCGCACCGTGTTGCCAAAGCAGCAGCCCCCCAGCATGCAGACTGAATTACTCCAGCCCCTCTGTGACGCAGCCCTCCCTATGCCAGCTATAGGAGCTAAAGTTGGCGTGTTGAGTCTCCCGCCTGTCTCCATGTCCATGTCGCCACTGCAACAGACAAGTGCTGCGTTTTCCTCACCTCAACCGGTGGCTGCTTCCAGCGCTACATTCATCTCAGCCGTAGCGGCGCCGGCCTCCACAACCACGGCTTCCAGGGGGAGGCGGCGTCCAGGTCGTCACCGCGGCTCACAGCCACATGATGTGGGTGATTATATTCTGAATCCACGCATTTTTTTTGAGGACAATATTGGAACAAACACTGCCTTAAAGGTTCATGGGCATGTTTATGAAATGACTAAGACTGAAAACTCACCAGCCAAGTCTTCCACGGAATATCTTATCCCTCTGCACAATTACCTAACATCCCTGTGTATTGATCATGCTACGAACTTTGCTTCCAAGAAGCCAAATCATAAGACTGTTTGCACTGGGAGTGCTAGCCATGAGGCTCAGCTAAGCCACTGTGGGACCGAGATCCAGGCCAGGTTGGAGCCAGGGGCTGAGTTGGAGTTGGTGCAGCCTTTTCCTGTGTCAGCTGGAGGGCCCGAGGAGCCCGTTCAGCCTCACGCCTCGTCAGCTGGAGGGCCCGAGGAGCCCGTTCAGCCTCACGCCACGTCAGCTGGAGGGCCCGAGGAGCCCGTCCAGGCTCACGCCACGTCAGCTGGAGGGCCCGAGGAGCCCGTCCAGGCTCACGCCACGTCAGCTGGAGGGCCCGAGGAGCCCGTCCAGGCTCACGCCACGTCAGCTGGAGGGCCCGAGGAGCCCGTCCAGGCTCACGCCACGTCAGCTGGAGGGCCCGAGGAGCCCGTCCAGGCTCACGCCACGTCAGCTGGAGGGCCCGAGGAGCCCGTCCAGGCTCACGCCACGTCAGCTGGAGGGCCCGAGGAGCCCGTCCAGGCTCACGCCACGTCAGCTGGAGGGCCCGAGGAGCCCGTCCAGCCTCATGCCTCGTCAGCTGGGGGTTCAGGAGAACCGCACCAGCCTCATGCCACGTCAGCTGGGGGGCCCGAGTCGCCCGTCCAGCCGCCTTCAGATTCTGCTTCTGCTTCGCCTGCTGCAGCTCCGGCCTGTGCTTCGCCTGCTGCAGCCTCAGAGTCTTCGTCTTCGCCTGGTCCGGCCTCATCAGAGCCTTCGTCTTCGCCTGGTCCGGCCTCTGCCTCTGCTTCTGCTACGCCTGGTCCGGCCTCTGCCTCTGCTTCTGCTACGCCTGGTCCGGCCTCTGCCTCTGCTTCTGCTACGCCTGGTCCGGCCTCTGCCTCTGCTTGTGCCTCGCTTGTTGCGCCAGCTGGAGGTTCAGCCAAGCCCGTCCAGCATCCTTCCACGCCATCGCCTGCAGCGCCGCCACCTGCGGCTTCCACGCCGTCGCCTGCAGCTCCATTATCTGGTCCTGCCACGGCCCAGCCAGTGGTCGACGCCACGCCTCTGCTCGTCTCGCCTGCCAAGCCACGTCCAGCATGGCTGTTTCCGGGGCCTGTCAAAACAGCCTGTTCACGGAAACCCACCAAACCACCCGAGGGGTCACGTCCACATCCACACTACCATCGACCGCCAGCCAGCCGCCCGACAGGTCTCGTCCGCGTCGCCGCCGGCCGCCAGCCAAGCCGCCCGACAGGTCTCGTCCGCGTCGCCGCCGGCCGCCAGCCAGGCCGCCCGACAGGTCTCGTCCGCGTCGCCGCCGGCCGCCAGCCAGGCCGCCCGACAGGTCTCGTCCGCGTCGCCGCCGGCCACGAGCCAAGCCGCCCGAGTGTGGCCAGCCATATCTGCTTCGCCACTGCCACCTTCCTCATGGCCGGCCCCCTGAACCCTTGAACTATGGACTACTGTGCCATCGGCCTCCAGGTCGGCCACCTGAACTACTCCGCCATGAACTCCTTTTCTGCCGAGATCATGGTCGCCCTCCTGAAACAGGGTCTCGGACTCTTAAGCCCTTGTGTTTGGACTGAGTGCTTCAGATTCTTTGTTTTTGTGGTTTTGTTTCATGTTTGTTTTCTTGTTGCTGCATTTCTTTGTTCATGGTTTTGGGCGTCTGGAATCCGCCCTTGAAGGGGGGGCTCTGTCATGGTCCTGGGTCTTTTGACCCAGCGTTTTAAGTTTGAGTTTATTTTGTTCATTAGGTTATCTAAGTTCATTTGGTTATTAGACTCCTTGTGTTTTCTTCCCCTGTATTTACGCTTCCCCTCACCCTTTGTGTTTCATGCTGCGTGTCTTATGTTATCAAGTTTGTATTATTATGCCTAAGTGTTTCTAGTTATTATTTCCCCCTCGTGTTTCCAACTATGGTAAATCTCCCCTGCTCTTCATGTGTTTCATGTCTGTGTCTTACGTTAAGTTCTGGTTGTCATGTCTGCGTCTCATTATGTTTCCTATTTTATTTGGAAGAGATCCTGTGCTTTTATATTATGGGTTATGTTTTGAGTCCTTTGATATACTGTTTCTTGTTTCCCTAGATCTCAGTTATGGTTATCATAGGTTTAGTTCTTTGGCTTTGTTATATGGCTTCCCTGTGTTCCATGTTATGTCCACTGTGATGTTTTGTGCCATGTTTCAGGTTCCTATGTTCTGTCCCCCCAGTTGCTGTTAAGTTTGCGTGTTTTAGAATTCAGTCAGTGTGTTTCCTGTTTTACTTTGAAGGTCCATGTCTCATGTGAGTGTTTCTAGTTTTGCGTCCTTGCCTCGTCCTGCTTAATTACTCTCAGCTGTGCTCTCCTCCTGTGGCTCATTCCCCCTCGTTATCCCTCAGTATATTTAAGTCCTCTGTTTTCAGTGTGTGATTGTCAGGTCGTCTGTTGTCCACGCCATGTTTCCTATGCCATGCTTCCAAGTTTCTTGTCTAGGTTTTTCTTATTGTTTGTTTAGATTTCCCAGTTTAGGTTTGTGTTAATTTTGCTTCAGTTTGCCTTGCCCTTTGTTTGTACCTTTTTTACCAGCCATATTAAACGGCTCGCTTTTTGTTAACATTCAAGTTTTGTTCCCTGTTCCTTGGAGTCTGCATTTTGGGTCCTTTTTCAATTCATACAGTCTGCCCTCGCCAGACTGTGACAGAGTGCCAGCGAGACAACACTTCATACACCAAAGACAAATGGCAAAGGTGATCAGGGATTGCTATCTCTGTGGAGAAGTGGGAAAGTGTTTGGTCCTGCCAGTGGTCCACATCCAGTTCTATGAGCTGGAGGGAACATGGCTGGAAGAATATTATTAGATACTTCAAGACACCATATCAGGAGAGATATAAAGGTTCACATTTTTGTCTCTGCGTTTGTGAGTCCTGCATTTTGGGTCCTCTCTCATTATATGTGCCTGCCTGCACACAGCCATGACAGGAACTTGAAATATTTGTCTGTGGGTGAACAATTAGTATTGCACAGTCAGAAATATCAAGTTATTCTTAGTACTGCATACTTGCAATGAATAAGTTGTCCTAACAGTCAACTTAAGTAAGCTTTACTCAGTTTTTTTTGAGTTGTGGGAATTAATGAGATCTTACAGTGTAGCTAACAGTTTTGCAATGTGGCATAATTCATAAAGGTTGAAATTTCTTCTGTATTAAACAGCAGAAATGAGGCTTTCTTGTCAGTGGTCATTTCTGGGAAAAGGGGAAAAAAGTGGCTGACAACACAAAAACGAGACTGTTTGTAATAGTCAGAGGGGATTAATGACAATGTTTATCAAACCTGAAACGTAGTATGGATCTTCTTTTGCTGCTGATTAAGTCAGTTTTGGCTGGAGAGTAGTAACACCTGTGTACCTGCTCTCATTTGCAGTTTTACCTGTTTGGTGGTTGTTGAAATCGTTTTGTGAGCTTTAAGCTGAGATTCTGTCAAAATACATTAATATTTAAAAATTGATTCAGCATTTAATCAATCGATATCACGTTATTTAAATTAGGGTAAATGGCCTGTATTTGTATAGTGCTTTACTTAGTCCCTATGGACCCCAAAGCGCTTTATACTACATTCAGTCATTCACCCATTCACACACACATTCACACACAGTTATAATTGATATAAGTTGGTGAAAAAAAACCCTACCTTACCACACCACAAGAAGGGTTCAAAACCTGTGCACAGGGGAACAGGGAGATCAGGTAATCTACAACGACAAGCAAGATCTCAACACTCAAGCATGAAGACGCAATAACCAGTTTTTCACTAACAGTTTGCAGTTCAACAATCCAGCATAGACAGAAAGCTGCAACACAACCTTAAATAAGTCTCATAAGTCAGGTGATCAGGAACAGGCGGGACCTCACCAGGTGTGCGCAATCAAGGTTGGGTCATGCGATGAGTCCACCCAAGGCCCCAAGGCAAAACACAAAAACACAGAGGGAAAATCAAAACCAAAACTCCTGACTGAAGCTTAGTCTGTGAACACGAAATGTAATCCGATTACAATCACACTGTAAACCCGGATAAGTTCAATACACTTAAATCGTTTGATGAAACCGATTCCCTTCAAATGATTTGAGTAATCAACCCAAAACAAAAAATTAACTGATTTAGTCAAGTAAACTTAAAAGTAAACTTGTCACAATTTACTATATTGAGTCATCGCTACCTAAAGTGTTTAAGTATTCAATATTTCAAAAATAATTTGTTTAAGTACAGTTAGCTTAATACTAATAGAAAAAACTAAATTGTTTAAGTGGTGCTAATATTACAAAACTCACTTTTTTGCGTAGTGTTTAATTAAAAGCGTCTTTTAATTAAATGTATTATTATTATTACTAAAACTTAATATGTCAAGGAAAACACACTCAAAACCAAAGACCACTAAAGTGTTTTTTGTTTATTTTTTTACTTTATTTATAACAAAACAAGACTTTTGTTTTCCTTTGAACAGTATTCCAATTTTTACACATGGCGCTTCTAAGAAGACATTTCTTTCAGAAACAAACACAATATTTCAGTTGTTCCTAGCCACTTTTTGACAAGAATTTATTTGTGGTCTCTGAGGTAGTTTTTTTTGAACAGTAAGTTTTTTGTTTGCACAATTGGACTTCCAATAAAACCATAAAACCATCCTTGATAAAGATGCACTTCGTACTCTGTACTGTACTCTGGTTCTTCCATATCTTACATATTGTGTGGAAGTGTGGGGAAACACATATAAAAATACAACTAATCCATTAGTCACAGTACAGAAACGAGCACTGCGTATTATTCACAAGGCTGGTTATCTAGATCATACTCACAAATTCTTTCTTCAGGCAAAGTTACTTAAATTCCAGGATCTGGTTAATTACAATACATCCATAATTTTGTATAAAGCTTTTACTAAACTTTTACCGGCAAATTTACAAACTAGATTTGAAATTCGAGAAAAGGTTTATAATGTGAGAGGCTTTGGAGAATTCAAATTACCCAGAACTCGAACAACCCGTAAAGGTTTTTGTGTGTCTGTATGTGGTGTGAAAATCTGGAACAGTCTGAGTTTACAATTGAAACAATGCAAAAATATTCATAGATTTAAATTTCTCTACAAACAGTTGGTCTGGTCACAGTATACTCAATGATGGTTTTAGTGTGCTCTGTAATGTCTGTTCTCTTACCATTGCTGGTATGGATTCCAAAAAAAAAAAAAAAGTGTGCGTATGTATGTACATATATGTACATGTGTGTGTAGATATATATGTATGTATATGTATGTGTGTTTGTTACTTGTAGTTATTACTGCCTGTTACCTGTGGTAATGCAATTTATAATTTATATATTCTGTATTCAGTTATGAAGGCTCTAATTGTTGTTTGCGAGCTGCCGTTTAGATGCTTGTATGTGCCCGGGGCTGTTGATGGGTCTGTATGCAATGATGGGCGTAGCTGCGGGAAGTTTGTTTTTTTTGTTGATGAGTGAGTATAGGGGTGGGATTTAATAAGTTTTCTTCGTCCCACTCCTTTTTCAGGCAATTTTTGTTTTTTGTTTTGTGCATTTTATGTTCAATATAGGTATTTGTTGTGCCTGAAAATGAACAAATAAATGAAATGAAATGAATGAAAATGAAACATTTTCTTTAAAACAATCCTTTTAAACAGATAAAACTGTGTATCACAAGTAAAGAACTTTGGTGCGACACTCTGGGTAACAAGTTGTAACAGTAAAACTTATTTTCACAAATATTTTAACTTGGAAAAATAAAAACTATGGAATAAGGAATGGCCCCAGCGAGACAATGAAATTAAAGGAATAGTTCACTGATTTTACATAATAAGATATGTTCTTACCTTAGCTTTGACGAGTTGATGTGTACCAGTCTTGTCTTTGTGCGTGCCCTCAGTCATGCAAATGGAGCAAAGCCTCTCCCATATATTCCAAATACCTCCACTTTTTGCTCCTTTTAGAAGCTACCGAGCTCCCCCACGTTTTCCCTATTTATGTAAAATTACATGAAAAGTGACACTCTCCAAGTTTAGTTTAACTAAATTTAACGTGTGGATTTTCTAAGCCGATAAGAAGGGGTACTATATTACAAGGTGTAATAACACTGTAGGAGCACTTCTTCATCCCCCCAGTAACTCAGTCTATGCTCCAGAGTGCACTAGGGTTACTGCGCGCTTGTAATATAGTGCCCCTTTTTATCGGCTTAAAAAATCTATACGTTAAATTTAGTGAAACTAAACTTAGATAGTGTAACTTTTCATGTAATTTTACATAAATAGGGAAAACGTGGAGGAGCTCGATAGCTTCTAAAAGGAGCAAAAAGTGGAGGTAGTTGGAATATATGGGAGAGCCTTTCTCTCGCACAAAGACAAGACAGGTATGCATCAACTCTTCAAAGCTAAGGTAAGAACATATCTCAGTATGTAAAATCAGTGAACTACTCCTTTAGGATCGCTGTGTGGCAGGCAGGATGAGAACCCAAAATGCAAACTCACGGACTCAGGGGGTAAACTCAAAACTCACAGCTTTAATGCTGGCACGGCAGAACACAGGAAATACAAAACTAAACTGGGAAAAGTAAACTAATACTCGCAGGTAGACACACAGGGAGATCCACACAGCATGAGGGAGAACGCGACACAGAACTGAGGGAGACGCAGACATAAATACACAGAGGGTTAACGAGGGAAGTGGGAGCACACGGGGAACACAGGTGACACTGATAATAATCACGAGACATGGCAGGAGTGAACACAACACTGACGGGAGACGGGCGAGGTGAAACAGGAAGTACAGAGGTTCAGACAGGAGGAGAGAGAGCACGAGTAGAACACCAACATAACGGGCAGGGGAGACACGGAATAAACACGAAAGGGGACGAGGGCTCATGAATACACAGAGGGGCACACAGGGGGTGAGAGTCACAAAGGGAAGGCACTCAGGGAACAACACAACAGGGCAACTCAGGAAACAGCCTAAACAGGGAACTGAATACAGAGACACATGAGAACTAAGAATACTGGGCCAACATGGCCCAGGATCATGACAGTACCCCCCCTCAAGGGCTGGCTCCCGACAGCCCAAACCCAGGAACCAAAACAGAAAACACCCCACCCAGGGCGGGAGGCGGGGGACCAGGACGGAGGGACCAGAACAGGAAACAAAACCCCCAACAGAAAACACAGGAGCACAAGACACTTGGTCACAACAAACGTCAGGAGGCCGACCCAGGGCCCACAGGCACAAAAGTTCACGGGCCACACGGTCGGGGGGTCGACCAGACGGGTGGCACAGGAGACAGAGCTGGTCCGGAGGCCGGCCGCGAGGAAGAAGGCGGCGGCCAAGGAGACGACGGAGCAGTTCAGGGGGCCGGCCGCGCGGAAGGCAGCGGCGGCGGCGAAGGAGACGACGGAGCAGTTCAGGGGGCCGGCCGCGCGGAAGGCAGCGGCGGCTCTCCAGTCTCAGGCGTGCTGGCCATGGCCTGGTGGGCACAGGACCAGTGGAGGCAGGACCAGATGAGGACGAAGGCTCGGAGGCTGGACCAGACGAGGACGAAGGCTCGGAGGCTGGACCAGACGAGGACGAAGGCTCGGAGGCTGCAGCAGACGAAGGCTCGGAGGCTGCAGCAGACGAAGGCTCGGAGGCTGCAGCAGACGAAGGCTCGGAGGCTGCAGCAGAGGGTGGCTGAACGGGCCCCTCGGGCCCTCCAGCGGAGACAGGAGGCTGAACGGGCCCCTCGGGCCCTCCAGCGGAGAATA
>NW_024583813.1:31694-37888 GCF_018398535.1 Haplochromis burtoni
GACAGTACACCTAATGCTGGGCAGACACTGTGCGATTTTTTTTCTTTTCTCCAGTCACGTTATGCTGGGCTTACACTGTGCGATTTTTGGCCCATTTTGAGCCGATTTTTGAGTCGTGCGACCGTTTTGGCGATCGGCCCGATTTTGACCGTCATCGTGCATCATGTAGTATACGTGGGGTAACGAGACACGATTAACACCTCACGACCAGCTCCCAATCATCAATCGCTTGGTCGTGAGGATTTCAAACCGTCGTGAGGGTGTCACTGCAGTTTGTCACACTGCGCACGCGCAGACACAAATGTCAGCGAAAAAGACGAAGCAGCACGGCTGTGCAGCGTGTGATCTGGACACAAGCAATGGAGGCACAACTTGTAGAACTTTGGAAAGCTCATCCGAGCCTTTTCAATGTGGCCTCACAAAATGATTACGACCACAACAACCGTGAAAATAGTTGGATTTACATTGCTGCTTAATCACAGCTGCCTGGTCAGTGCGTTTTTCATTAGCAATTTAGCAAAGTTGATGGTGGTGATGTGTCTGTGTGAGTGAAAGACAGAGAGGGAGAGCGAGCGACAGATTTTCTGTTATAACCTTCGTTTTATGTATGCACAGTGTGAGCACTCAGGTCGCATCAGAGCATCAGGTCGTATAGTGTGAGACCCTGCATCGTGACCTATGAACTTCTAACCCCTGCGAGTCAACCGTACAGTTTGAGCAGGAGCTACCTTAAAGTATAAAACACCTTGAGGCAACTGTTGTTATGATTTGGCACTATATAAATAAAATTGAATTGAAATGCATTCTGGGATACCTGGCTGCCTCAAGTCCACACTACCACCAGTTCATAGCAATTAATTATCTTGGAACCTTGGTCAATTAAGGGTTAAACTGTTGTTAAACATTAGCTGTTCTGCTGTAACAACAATGCTTTGTGGAAACTAAAGTCAACTATTGAAGAACACTGTTCACATCTGGGTTCTTTCTCATCCATGGTAAAAGCTGCTGCTCAGACTCTTTGGTTATTTTTTGACCAATATTTGACTTTTTATGCTCACATCAAGTCTGTAACCCACTCTAGCTTTTACCATTTAAGAAATATGGCTAAAGTCAGGACTGTTGTCTCCAAAGCTGAATTGGACATGTTTGTTCATGATCATTTCATGTCTCTTTTTTTACCCGTCTTATCTCATTGAATTTTATGATGAGTTTTAGATCAACAATGACGTAGTTTGTGATCAAGGTGATGCTGTAACAATATCAACCCAAAGATCTTGCAACTCATACCATCAGTAAAAAGAATTCTTTATTGACTTGTTTATTAATATTTAAAAATTAATTGAAGAGGTGGAAATAATACAAATAACTACTACCAGGCAATTATATTTATTTACTCAGAAAAGTGGAAAAATTATAAAACTTTTTCACCATGCCAGTGGCTGCTGGTTGGTTTCTAGGTGACTGAGTAAACAAAGAGATAACACTCTTCAGTCTCAAACACAAATAAAAGAAGATTTAAAGACACAGGTTGATGCTCCGGTTGTATTTAGGCTGAGGTTGTGGTTTAGTCTTTATTCTTTGTTTTCTTCAGTTAATAGAGGTATGTGTCATTTAGCCAGAACCAAACCAGAAGTCCAGTTTCCATCTGAGACCTTTGTGAAACCCACAGAAGTCTTGTTAGCATGTGAATGTCCTCTGGTCTGAGGTGCTGGGGGGACCAGTTAGAGACCAGCAGCTGGACATCAGTGGTTGGACTGGTGGACTACTTCAGTGAAGAGTAGACGACATCTGGCTCTGGTTTAAAGTCTGAACACAAACACAAACAGTTAGAACAACAGGAAACATGATTACAAGCTTTTTAGTTCAGTAAAGAACTCCAGTCTCCATCTCTCTGCATCACACACAGTCCCAGTTTAGACTTTACTGGGAACCAGCTCAGATACAAATCACAGAGCTTCCATTCTGTTCACACTTTAGCTGCTTCTTCAAACCTAGAGCTCACAGATCTGTGCTGATCTTTAACTTTGATCACATGATTTCTTCTAGTTTGTTTCTTCTCTCAGCTTCAGTTTTTACTTTGAATTTTTACTTTGAATTTATTCCCTCTGCATTCCCTGTCTGTTCTCCCTCTGTTCCCTGGAGCTTATCTGTCATATTAGGGATTAGTTTAGAGTTGCAGCCTGAGCTTTAGGTTCACAGTTACATTTATATACACTGAACCCATTAATAGAACCTTTGTTCAATACAAACATCCACAAGAGGAACATGAGGCATATGACAAAAAAAAATAAGAAACACCAGAACAGGTCCTCTGTAAACAAAGATCATCACCGTTTTTTCTTCTTCTTTACATTTCAATAGAAACTGGCTTCTGTCAGCTTCTGTTTGTACTGTCCAAAGTGTTTCTTACTTATCAAAAAGCAGACAAAAACGTTTTCTAGAACATTATCACAAAAACATTATATTTAGTGTGACACAAAATACACTAAGTGTAGGAGCTAGTTTTATTCTTGAAACCAAGATGGCGGCGCGTGAACAACGCGAGGCTCAGTGTCTCTCCAGAATCTGCTATTTAGCGGTTTTTTATCTACTTTTAACCGGATTATTCGTCCAGAATTGCTGTGCGTTGCTGACCTACAGCAGACAAGAGCTTCTGGACATCTGGACTCACAACTCCAACAGTTTTATCGCCGATCTCCGACTCATCCCAGAGATCTCCAGAACACCGGAGGCTGCCCACTCTCCCCGGCCGGGCGGAAGTGCACGCAGACGGCGCCGAGATCGTAAACAAAGGCGAGGTAGGCGCGGAGGGCTACGGGCTAAGCTAAAGCTAACACCACACCGGCTGCCTTTACCCAGTATTTTTCTCGCCAATGTCCGTTCTCTGGCAAACAAAATGGATGAGATACGGCTCTCCATCACTAACAACAGACGGATTATGGACTCAAATGTCATGTTTTTCACCGAAACATGGCTGAACAACAGCTGCCCGGACAATGCTATCGAGTTAGCAGGACGCCACACACACCGAGCCGACAGGCTAGCAGATGACTCCGGCAAGACCAGAGGTGGAGGTTTGTGCATTTATATTAACAATGCTTGGTGCATGAACTCCACTACTACTGAGAGTCACTGCTCACCTAATGCGGAGTTTTTAATGGTCAAATGCAGACCTTATTATCTCCCCAGAGAACTCACTTCGATCATACTCACTGCCGTGTATATCCCCCCCGACGCTAATGCTAGGTTGGCCATGAAAGAACTTTCTGCAGCCATTAACAAACACCAGAATAAACACCCCGAGGCTGCTTTTATTGTTGCTGGCGACTTCAACCACACCAACTTAAAGACAGTCCTCCCCAGATTCCACCAACATGTCTCCTGCCACACCAGAGGAGACAAGACTTTAGACCATGTGTATTCCAACCTGGCTGGAGCCTACAAAGCCACACCCCTCCCCCACATTGGACAATCGGACCATCTCTCCCTGTTCCTCACACCTCGGTATTCACCACTCATCCAACGTGTGAAACCTGCTGTGAGGACAATTAAAGTGTGGCCAGAGGGGACAGACGCAGTGCTCCAGGACAGATTTAAAAACACAGACTGGAATATGTTCACCCACACAGACCTGGACCAGTACGCCTCATCTGTACTGGATTACATCTCCAAAACCACAGACAGTGTCACCACCCAGAAACGGATCACCATGTACCCCAACCAGAAGCCTTGGATGAACCGGGATGTTCGTCTCCTCCTGAAGGCCCGCAACACCGCCTTTAGGTCAGGAGATGCACACGCCTACAGTACAGCCAGGGCTAATCTAAAGAAGGGCATCAAAAAAGCCAAACACCATTACAAAAAGAAGGTAGAAGAACACTTCTCCAACTCCAACCCCCGACGCATGTGGCAAGGACTCCAGACCATCACAGACTACAGGACCACCAAACCCTCCCCCGCATCCTCTGATGTCTCCTTCCTCAACGAGCTCAACAACTTTTATGCTCGTTTTGAGCGAGGGAACCCCACAACCACAACCAAAGCAGACGTGACGCCAGACCACCAACCTCTGACTCTCTCCCCCACCGATGTAGGAGCGGTGCTGAGCAGGATCAATGTCCACAAGGCTGCAGGCCCTGATGGCATCCCCGGGCGTGTTCTCAGAGCGTGTTCTGGGGAGCTTGCAGGAGTGCTCACAGACATATTCAATCTGTCCTTGGCCCACGCTGTGGTACCGGCCTGCTTCAAATCCACCTCCATCGTCCCGATACCCAAAAACTCCAACCCATCTTGCCTCAATGATTACCGCCCAGTAGCACTCACCCCCATCATCACTAAGTGCTTAGAGCGACTGGTCCTAGCACACTTCAAATCCTGTCTCCCCCCCACCCTGGACCCCCACCAATTCGCATACCGCCAGAACAGGAGCACAGAGGATGCAGTCTCCATCGCACTGCACTCTGTCCTCTCACACCTGGACAACAACAACACCTACGCCAGAATGCTGTTTATAGACTTCAGTTCAGCATTCAATACAATCCACCCCTCACAACTCATCAGGAAACTGACAGACCTGGGCATCAGTTCCCTCATCTGCAAATGGTTACTGGACTTCCTGACCAACCGCCCCCAACATGTCCGGCTGGATAACCACTGCTCATCTACCATCACAATGAACACCGGTGTACCACAAGGCTGTGTGATGAGCCCTTTCCTCTACTCCCTCTTCACCCACGACTGCAGACCTGCTGATGGTTCCAACACCATCATTAAGTTTGCAGATGACACCACGGTGATTGGCCTCATCAGTGACAACGATGAGGCCGCCTACAGGGAGGAGGTGGATCGTCTGGCTGAGTGGTGCGACAGAAACAACCTGCTGCTTAACACCGAGAAGACCAAGGAGCTCATCGTGGACTACAGGAGGAATGCTGACCCACATCCACCCATCCACATTAAGGGGACGGCTGTGGAGCGTGTGAGCAGCTTCAAGTTCCTGGGAGTCCACATCTCCGAGGATCTCACCTGGACGGCCAACTGCTCCAAGCTGGTCAAGAAGGCTCACCAGCGCCTCTTCTTCTTGAGGACTCTGAGGAAGAACCACCTGTCCTCAGACATCCTGGTGAACTTCTATCGCTGCACCATCGAGAGCATCCTGACCAACTGTATAACAGTCTGGTACGGGAACTGCTCTGCCTCGGACCGGAAGGCGTTGCAGAGGGTCGTGAAAACTGCCCAGCGCATCGCCGGAGCACCACTTCCTGCCATAAAAGACATCTACAGGAAGCGGTGTCTGAAAAGGGCTGGGAAAATCATCAAAGACCCCAGTCACCCATCACATGGACTCTTCACCCTCCTGCCCTCTGGGAGGCGCCACAGGAGCCTCCGGACTAAGACCACCAGGTACCGGAACAGCTTCTTCCCCACAGCTGTCAGACTCCTGAACTCTGCCTCCTGACATCTGACCCACGTTAAACTCATGGACTGAACACACACACACCCACAATGGACAACTGTACCCTCAAACACACAATAATAACATGGACTGAACCACCACTCACAACCACTAGCACTTTATATAGCCTCTGTAGAAACTATCCACATCTCACTTATCTTAACTGCACTACTGTATAGCTCTGTGTAAATAATCATTCTGTACATTCGATAATCTTTAATCCTACAACTGTTTACAACTTGCATAGTTCCCATTTCTGTATAACTGTATATCTCAGATTCTGTAAAGTTATTTATTTCATATTCTGTATAGTTTTTCATATTTATATCCTGTTCATAGCCTGTACATAGCTTGTACTCACTACAGCCTGTACATACTTATAGTTATAGAATATTCACAACATACTTCATACCGTGTACATTATAACATACCATAATAGACCCATTTCTGTAATATACTCACATATCTATATTATTGCTAATATATATTGTAATATATCTATATCACTAAAGCACTTCTGGATGGATGCAAACTGCATTTCGTTGCCCTGTACCTGTGCATGTGCAATGACAATAAAGTTGAATTCTATTCTATTCTAATTCTATTAAGGAGCATCTTGTATACTCTCTGACCGTCTCATGTTCTTGGCTCATTCTCTGTAATCGGAGCAGGTGCCAGGCTTATTCAAGGAATACTGTTTCGCCGATTAGTAGCCTAGACTTTCGAGGTTAGTCGCAGA
>NW_024583813.1:37913-39124 GCF_018398535.1 Haplochromis burtoni
GTAACTGGTATCCGGTACTTTTTTAGTATCTACTGCACTGTGATACTATCCAAGGCCATCTGAAAATATCATGTCAACAAACTGCATGCCACCCATTGGACTGTCAGTGCCGTCCCTCGATGAGTCTTGAGAGCGTCACACCATTTGTGAAACCCAGAAATTGAAATAGCAAAGAAAAAACAACGCTGTGGTCCCCAAGTCTGACGAAAAGCCACAGACCGAGCAGCAGGTCTATTATGGCCTTGTCACCCACCTTTGTTGCGACGACCACTCACATTAGACTATAATGTGAGTCTAGTACCATTATAGTCTATGGTACTAGACTATAATGAAAAAATTACTTGATCCAAATCAAATCTTGTTGAGTCGATCTGAGTCGGTACTAACGCAAAAGATTTTTTTTGTGTGACAGTGATGAGAAGTCTGTTTCACAAGTCCTGATGCGGTTAGCTTAGCTTAGCATGGTGAATGGAAACAAGGTGAGCAGATAACTTTTCTCCGTCCAAAGTGAAAGATAAAAAGCAGCTGTACCTGGACCACGTTCTGATGGTTTTTAGTCAATAACTGACATATTCAGTTCTCTGTGACAGATCAAAAGCAGCTGGTTCACTCTCTGTAGAATAAAACACATTAAAATTATTGCAGGTACAACTGCAACAGCGTTGTGATATTATTGCAATACAGCCACATAAATAAGTTTTATTATTTAATATTAATTACTTTTATGCACCTTTTTACAGTTTTTCTTCTTTTTTTTGCCAACAAGCACACAGAAAAGTGAGGTGTCTCTAAGAACAAGAAAGGTGCACAACCACGAAGCTGCCATTATTTCCACACTGACGCGCTTCACCACAAAGCTCAAAGCAAGCATGTTCTCACAGCATGAACACTATTATTAGCCAAAAGAGAAGTGTCTTGTGCTTCTGAGTATATGTAGCTGGTGTTATGAAGAGGTGATGTTGATTCTTCATTATCATGAAAACACACTGCAGGTTGCTGTGACTCACACAAAATTTTGCTAAAGACAAAAAACATTAACAAATTAATTTTGTTCAGTTTGAAAGTAACATTTACCGGGTGTTTTAGGAGAAAGAATAAAAAAATATGATTTTGGTTGTTAAATTCAGTTTTGCGTTCATCAGGAGGAACAGAGAGAGCAGAGAAGCCGGGAAAAGTTTTTGATGCATAAAATATAGGAAATACAGGCGTAA
>NW_024583813.1:40433-44191 GCF_018398535.1 Haplochromis burtoni
CAGGTTGATTTGAGGTGAACATAAAGAACAACTCCACACAAACAGCTGACAAACACACAAACACATCTGGACCGATATGATGCCTCTAATACTACAATCATTTCAACCGCAGATGCTGAAAAGCAACTATTTGAAAATCTCACAATTTTTTCTTCTACCTCTAGTTTGGCATTTTTAAATAGAGAATTCAAACAAACACAGAGATTCTACTTACAGAGCAGACACAGCACAGATGTTTCCTTCATCGTCCTTCTCACTCATTTGAGCTTTTTTTCATTTCTCTCACTGACACCAAGTAAAGCCGCCCTCCTCCTCTGAGTCTGTGGTTTATCTATAAGTACAAAGACTGTGGGTGTCTCACTACATGTGATAACATTATAAAATACATGTATATATTTCTGTCACCGTCACACCAAGTAAAGTCCTTCCTCTGAACACATTTTAATTACACCTGTGCAGAAACACACTGATGACTGACTGGAACACTGTGATTCACATTTTACATTAACACCATCCTCACACATGTTCATATATGGCCACTAGAGGGAGATGTTGCACTTTAAACACTTTAATGAATACAAGCAGCTCATCAGTGATGCTTCCTCAGTTTGTTCTGAGGAATAAACGAGCTGATCATGTGCAGTTCCTAATAAAATGTCAATATTTTATTCAACTCGTTATTAAAAAATATGTTTACTTAAATATGTGTTCATAATTATGATGATCAGACTAATTTTTAACATGTAAGGGCATCCTGATCAGCTGTACAGTACATATTTAATAATCAGAGTCAGAAGTAAAAATTGCTTTCTTTTTGCAGACTGCAGACTGTTCTTTGCTGTTAATGTGCAGCCACTGAGTGTTAATGCTTGCTTAAAAGTTGCAGCACTGCATGGATGCATTTATTTGTTTGTTTGTTTAAAGAAACTAATAATGTCCAATATAATGTGATCCAACACTGATGAAGATTAAAGTACACTAAAGTACATTGATTCTGCAGTAAATGCACCCTAATGTTTAAACACATAATGTCTGTGATGCACTGTCTTCCAAGTAACCTAACAGTGAGCAACACTGCCACCATGAGGTTCAAGTAAAACATTACATGACATAATTCGGCAAAAAGACATTTCACTTACAATTTAGGGAACTTTAAATTGTTTAAAGTTTAAATAAATGAATAAAAAACGTTATGAATTGGCTTTAAATAATTTCACTCTTATATCAAAATCTCTAACAGATTAAACGTGTTCTATGTGATGTGAACGACTAAATATTGACATTTCAGAAGAATCTGTCACTCAGTTTTAAAGATTAATAATAAAAATCTTCTCTCATCAGAGGAGAAACAATTCTCTGCAACTTTAAAACTTTCACGTAATCACACAAGTTTTACATGTGGCCACTAGAGGGAAGTGTTATAGTTTTATTACCACATGGATATAAGCAGATCATCAATGACGCTTCCACAGTTTATTACGAATGAACATATTTATTATGAACAGTCAAAATTACTTTCGGCTGTACTCCCCTGCTGATCACCACAAAATTCATTCAATGCTCTTCTTTTATTTTATGTTTTATTATTATTTTTATTTTAGTTAATTTTAATATAAATTCTAGTAATACAGGAAAGCAAATTATTATTTTAATTGATTTTTTTGTCTTATCAGCTCCTTCTCTATAGTTTCTTGCTGAGTAAGGTAGTAAAGACATTAAGACATTTCACACAATCATGGTCAGAATGAACTATAAGATCACTGAGGTCAAGACTTTAAACCTTCTTTTTCTTCTTCTTTTATTTCAAAATAAGATGGAAAAATGGCACAAACCAATATTTTTAAAGTAGAGAATTCTGTAAAGTTTTGGCCTGCCTGCCACTCACTGGGTTATATTTAGGTTATTAACTGGTTAACTTGTTGGTTCAGGCACCAGGAGTGAATCAGAGGCTCAGTAGGGCCAGAGTCATAAAGTAAGTCAGGCTAATTTCATGTCAAGTTAAAATAATTAATCTAATCTGCATTTTTTAAATGTTTTGTTTCCTTTGTTTCACACAGACAACATTCATCTTCCATATTTATACATACACAGCTGCTCCTGCAAAAGGATAGAACAAATTAAAATTCTTTAAACTTTTTGTTTTTGATTCCAACTCTTGTTTCTTTATAAGTGTGACATTTTATCCTGGTGAATAGATGACAGGATTGCACTTTTAGTATGATACATCAAGAGAAGAATTCTGGTCCTCACTCGTTTCTAAATCCCGGCTATAGTCTTACTCGTACTCTATTCCCCTCTGAAGCTTGTTTTTGTGCCATTTACAGTCACTGACAAGTTCCTGTTTTTGGGTTTTAATTATAATTTTTGCACTGAAGAGTTTTGTATCAATTGACCAACAAAATTCTTATTTTTACATCTGAGACTTTGGTGAAACCCAAAGAATCACATGAGAAAAACAAGTGAGAAAAAAAGTTTATTAATCCAACAGTGAAACTAAATCACTGACATGGGAACAAAAACAAAGTGCCGGATGCATAGATTAAGTATTAATAACAGTGAAGATACTGTGCCCATAAAACATATTAACATACTTTAATTATCATGGTTGGTTTTAAGTACTTAAGAATAACTCCTGTGTTTTTTTAAAATTACATAATCAAAGACAAAAATAAATAGAAAAGCCTCTGGATGTGCTCTGGTCTGAGGTGCTGGAGGGCCAGTTAGAGACCAGCAGCTGGATGTCAGTGGTTGGGCTGGTGGACTACTTCAGTGAAGAGTAGACGACGTCTGGCTCTGGTTTAAAGTCTGAACACAAACAGACACACAGTTCAAACAACAGGAAACATGATTACAAACTTTGTAGTTCAATCAATTACTTTCATGGAGTGAAACATTCTGCAAAACAAACTTAGTATACTAACTTCATCTTATTCAAATTTTGCAAGAAAATACTTGGTAGTTTGTAATGGGATAAAGAGCCCATACTGGTGCACAGTGGTTGGTCAGTGTTGGGTTACATCAACTGTAGCAGACTTATTTTGTCATGATGAAGTTAAAAAGTCAAACAATTCTCTATCAATTGTATAGGAATTTCTTTTATTTATGTATTAATCAATTTATTCAATTTATCTCTTTGAGTACTCTGGGAGGTAGCAAGGGAGTGTGAACCTTAAGGTGTGAAACAGCTGTGTACTGCCTTTTGTTCCTGAAGAAGGTATTTAACTGAGAGCCATGCTAGACTCGGGCGACTGCTGACCGTTTGCCCCGAGATCATGCAGGCTCTCCACAAGCTTGGTTGTCTGATCTTTGTTTTTTGATTAAAGAATGTTAGCTAATGCTCACCGCTCGTCTGCAGGCTTTATTTAATGGAAAAATTCCAAAACACTCTTCTCTTCATCTTGATAGATTTCTTAGATATTATGAACAGTGAATTTAAAAGACAGAAATCTACAAATTATAAAACATATTATGTACAAATAATGATGATTCATGGTCCTGGATCTTTGGCCAAGTAAGGCAAGGCAGGGCAAGTTTATTTATATAGCACAATTCAACAACAAGGTGATTCAAAGTGCTTTAAAGAGACATTAAAAACAAAAGCAAATAAAAAGCATGATTTAACATTTATTAAAAAAACAGTAGATAAAATCAGTAGTTAAAATTTAAGTTTTGAAATTTAAGCTTAAAAGTGTGGATTTGGTGCTTTATTCAAATGCAGCTGAGAACAGGTGAGTCTTCAACCTGGATTTAAATAAACT
>NW_024583813.1:44211-46732 GCF_018398535.1 Haplochromis burtoni
ACATTTTAATTACAGCTGTGCAGAGACACACTGATGACTGACTGGAACACTATGATTCACATTTTACATTAACACCATCCTCCCAGGGCAACACAGTGGCTTTTGGGATCGATTCCACCATCTCACTGGGGCCTTTCTGTGTGGAGTGTTCACCCTGTGTTTGCATGGGTCAGGTCTGACTGTCTCCCACAGTCCAAAAAAGTTATTTGGGTTAATTGGTGATTTTAAATTGCCCATAAGTTTAAGTGCACATGGAAATCTGTCTCTCTGTGTTAGTCCTGCCGACCTGTTGTCCACTATGACCCTGTTAAGGACAAGCAGAGGAGAATGGACCCTATCCTCACACGTGGTTTATATATGGCCACTAGAGAGAGAAGTTTGACTTTAAATACGAACATGGATCATCAGAACATCAATAATTATTTTATAGTAATACTGAGGATGTGCTGTTCTTAATAAAAGTCATTTTAACTGAGGGTGAAGATTATATTCACTTAAATATGTGTTTAGAACTGTGATGAACGAGACAGAGAAGCAGTGAGGCTGTTTGGACTTTCCTATGAAACATCAGTGCAGGAGTCTCTCAGTACAACTGTACAACCTGACAAAGAAGCAGCAGAAACACAAACAGAGAAAAAAACGGAAAAGATGAGCAGCAGCAAGTAGTCTGCAGGGAGAGAGAGAGCACCTGCAGCTTCTGCAGCACTTCCTGGAAATCACATGACTGTAATTAGAGTACAGGAGAGTAACTGAGTACATTTCCTCTTTGTGACTGAGGTGATTTTCTTCTTGATATTGTTTCAGATAAAGTTTGAGAGCTTCTGGTTCTTCAGATGATAAAACTGATTGAATTCATTTGATATGGTGTGTTTCAAATGATTTACACTAACTCCACATGATGTTTATCTGTAAATAGTAAAGTGAAGCTTTAATAAAAGTGAAACAGTTAATCCACTGAATCTAAATAACAACTATAAGGTCACTGAGGTCATTTTTAAACAATATATTTTAAAAAATGTCATAACCCAATGTGTGACAGTATAAAAGACTTTTACTGTGAAAATACTCTGTGGGTTGTATTTAGGATGCTGGGTTGATGCAGGACTCATATGAGGACTGATAACTGCTTGGCTTAGGGCCAGAGTCATCAAGTAAATAATTTTATCCCTCTGGCTAATTTCACATTAAGTGTAAGAATGATTCTGTATTTTTATTATTTTCTTTCCTTTATTTTACACAGACAGCATTGAGCCTCCATATTTATACACACACAGCTGCTTCTTTAAAAGGAGGAAACTGTACAAAATAAAATTATTTTCTGGTTTTAAAATTTCTGGTTTTGACTTTATTAAAATGGTTATCCTTTATATTTTGTCAAAAACAAAAGAATCACATGAGAAAAAAAGTGTGAACAAAGGTTTATTAATCCTATAGTGAAACAAAATCACTAGTATAGGAAACAGAACAAAGTGCCAAACTCATAGAGTGACTTTATTATCATTGTTTATTTTAAGTACTAAAATAATTCCAGTTAAACTTATGTGATTTTTGAAGCATATGAGTTTAAATAAGTGGAAAAAAATCTGAGTAATCTTTTGAACTTGTGGATGTCTCCTTGTCTGAGGTGCTGGGTAACCAGTTAGAGACCAGCAGCTGGACATCAGTGGTTGGACTGGTGGGCTACTTCAGTGGAGAGTAGACGACGTCTGGCTCTGGTTTAAAGTCTGAACACAAACACACACAGTTCAAACAACAGAAAACACGATTACAAGCTGTGTAGTTAAATAAAACCTCAAATGTCCACCACTCTGCATCACGTGCAGTCCCAGTTCAGACTTTACTGGGAACGAGCTCAGATATAAAATACTTTACTTCCTGCACTAACTACACTTTAGCTGCTTATTGAAATAAAACTAAATAAATAAATACATAAAATAAAACCTGGAACCCACAAAACCAATTATGTTACAAGAGTCAGACTGTCACGGTCCACAGTGGCTGACTGTGTGGTCGAGTGTTTGGAGGACCCAGGTGCGGACACAGATGAGCAGACAAAATTAACTTTAAAGAAAAGCGAGCCTTTATTTGAGGCTGGAGTACATGAACTAAACTAAACAAGAGCTGAACAGGGACAACAACTAAACAGGAACCTAAACTGGGAAGAACAGTGAGACCATGAACAAGACTGTGCCAGAACATGAAGGAACTATGAAATATAAGAATAAGCATCATGAGTCATGACCTGCACAGAGACTTGAAACCTGACATGACACAGGGCGTGGAACACAGACGACGCGACACAGACTGAATGAAACACAGTGGCGGTGTCCCAATAGGGCTTTGGAGCGTGATGTCACGGGGGTGGGCGTGGAAAGCATTTTGGCCCGATCCGCCATTTTGGGGGTCTAGCGCAAGTGAAAAGGGAGCGAAGGCACACACAACAGCCATGGTTTGTATTTGCTGTGTGGGCAAGAGAATAAGCTTGAAAATGGTTTATCTTTTCATTCTTTCCCAACCTGGA
>NW_024583814.1:0-2156 GCF_018398535.1 Haplochromis burtoni
AAAAAGGGAGAATAGTGTTATTTTCTCAGAGTAGTGAGTCAGGTTTTCTTTGGCTCCTTTATTTTTAATTCTTGCCCATTGCATGTGGTTCTTTCAAAAAGGCAGCACCTGCAGCAGAAGGGCATCAGTACAAATCCTAAAATGATTTGAAAGACATAGAAGTGAAAACAAAAGTTTTCCTCCGCAGCTAAATTACCTTTTTCTGTCTATTTGTATTGTGACAGCAGAAGACAGAGTAAACTTTATAACTGTCTGGTACGGATGAAGTTTCATGGGGGCAAAGTCCAGTTGTTAATAGATTCACCTGCACTGTGGAGAAAGCTGTAATCCTTGGTTTAGGATTCTGACTCTGGTACAGGGCACATAGCAGAAAAGGCTATTAGGGCTAAATAGGGTATAACACACTCACACATAATGCATGTTCAAACTTCTGTTCAGTCTTCCAGAATGGTCTTTTGTGTGAGTGCCATCAGATTTGTCACAACCAATCTTAAAAAACAATAGCCATAAAGGTGCTTGCTGTCAGATTATATGTTTACTATGCAGTAAAAACTTACAGAAATTGTCACCTGTATCTAATTTAACGCCCCCCCCCCCCCAAAAAAAAAAAAAAAACAAACAAACCACTAAATCATCTCCATTCTTCTTAGCTGAACTGGTATTTCTTCAGATTTAGGTGACTCTGTAATGAGCTCTAAACCCAAATCTCTATCAGTAGCAGGACCATGGGAGGTAAAGGAGATTGTGACTAGTGGCTTATTGAAGACATTAACTTAGAATTAGAAACCACTTATTACCATGTCTCACTTGCTCTGCAGCACTCAGAATAACAATCAAACTTAACAAAGAAATGCAGAGCTCATCTATGACTCACTTTGTGTTTCACTTTTGGAACAGTTTATTAAGAGCTGACGCAAGCCTGCTAGTTGTTGTCATTGTTATTTAGATATGAAATTAAAATTCTGTTCACATTTTGTGATCCTGAAAAAGTTGTGTACTGGTGTATGAAAAACACAGATGTATTACCTGCTGATTTGCCCCAAGTTACAGCATATATTTCACTTAAACGCTATAGGGCTGAGTTTAGAAAGAATGTTATACCTTTTAATCTTACTGGTAATGTTGAAGGATGTGACTGAAGAAGACAGGAATAGATGATGCATGATGTAAAAGGAGACAAGCCACTTTGTTTTATTTTGTTTTATTAAAATTGTTCTTCCAAATCTTGGTAATTAGAGGACAAAAGGGCATCATTCCAACTGGAACACATTAAAAGCTTTGATAGATTTTTCTCATTTGAAAGTGCACAGGTAATCCATAGTAACCCATAGTTTTCTGTCACGTTACCAAATCGCTATCCTGGTGGGCAAAACATTACTTAATTTTCATGGCCAATAGACCCCACGTTCACAGAAATGTGGCCTGGTTATTTCCGATGTGTGTGAAAATGCCATGGTTCTATACGTGTTTACAGGACCTGCCCAAACTTACTGTTAATGATGTACGGCGCCTTTGTAAGTTGTCATCTAAAGCACCATCAGGGGCTTCCATGTGTATGCATGATCTTGCATCCATAGATGCAAAATTGAGTTTAGTATTCCTTAAACCTTCATTCGGACATCCAAAACATTGTTACTGACAGGAGCACGTTGCAGCAGACAAAGGTTTTTGTGATTCAAGCCACTTCTGGCAAACCTGGAACTTGAACAAGTTCGAACAAACAACCACATGTAAATCTTACGTTGACTTGGACTTTTAAAGTGGAGGACCTTAAACGTTATGGTATTATTAATTTGTCACATTATTGTTGTGTCCTAACAGTAAGTTGACCGAATATATCGGTAAGTAGGTACCACTGACAGCGTGGGTTGGTGTGGAGTAGCAGGGATAAGTGTGGTTCCCCTTGTAAGGCAGGGTTAGGAGAGGTGTGTTCACATGTTGGTGCCATACTGTATGCTCTTCTGGCAGCTGTCAGTAAACGCTGATTAGTTCATTCAAATTCACAGCAACCATCTGGCATTTTGGCTTTACTTCTGATCTTGAAAGGATGGCTGGAGGGCAAAGACCACAGTACTGTTTTTGTCCAGCCACGGGCCCATCCATCTGGCCCATCAAGACTCACTGTCATTTCATCAGTCCATAAAACCTTAGAAAAA
>NW_024583814.1:2176-8321 GCF_018398535.1 Haplochromis burtoni
GGCCGTTGGTACTTCCTGGCTTGTGTAGCCACTAGGTAACAAAAGCTCAACACTGCCCCTAGCACCCTGGAGCACTTTCATTGTGTTTTATACGTGCTTCTGAGTTTTTATGTGCTTTGTCTATAGGGGTCACCGTAAATATATTTTTATTTATTCACTCTACATAAAATGTAATAAATAAATCATATAATACAAAAAGAAGCTATTTACATTTCAACTTTTAACCATTGTTGGGCGATTGTTTTGTCCCCTTAGCTCCAGGTGTTGTGTCAAAAAGTGATCGTTTACCAGAAAGTGATTGCCGCCCACGGGAGCGCGCGCTGCTGCTTGAAGCTGCAGCACCCAGATTACTTACAGCTACTTCCGTGCAACTGATATAAGACGCGGTAAGCTGAAGACAGCTTCAACCGTCTGTTTGTTGAAAAATAGTAACGCCACCGCACCGCATTTTCCTTGTTAGCAACCGTAACAGCGTTGTAACAATAGGAATAGTAATTAGTTAGATTACTCGTTACTGAAAAAAGTAATGCCGTTACTTGTAACGCCATTATTCCCATCACTGCTTTTAACCATTTAAATTTTCAGCTTTTTCATTTTAAACAAATATAAAGTGAAACAACACAAAACACTGCAAACCACAACACAATTAAATATAAAATAAAATATGCAAAATAAAAAGAAAATGCACATTCTCTGTCATATAGGCCTGCATGAATAAACTTTCTGAATTCTTTATCATCCACAACTGAAATTGTGGATGATTACTATACCTTTCTAATGTGACGTTGCTGTCCCATGCTCTCTCTCTGTCTTTCCCTCCGGCTCCTGTGCTATGAGCGTAACTGCCCCTCCCCCCTCTTCCCAGCACAAGCACAAGGCTCGTGTGCGGAGTAAAGCAGAAAAAAAGTGCGAGAGAGAAAACAAAAACAAAACTCCATGCTCTAAGAGCTGTTTCGTTTGCCACCGACACATCACTATTAGGGACAGGGTGAGTTGCAGCGAGATGATCCATTGTGGTCACCTCTGTAGTTAGCAGTCAAATGACAAAAAAAAAAAATCATTTAGTTGGCTGAAATGAAAAGATAACCAAGATGAACTGAGTTGAACCAAGTATCAGTTGAGGTGTAATCTGAAGTTTGCAAAGTCCAGATTTTGAATAAACTGATTGTGCTACATTGGCTGAGTCATGGAAGTCTTTCGTATGCATCTGAAATAATCCAGATTTCTGTATTTATTCCACTACCACTTTCTTCACTGTGAAAAGACTGTTTTTTCCATCATAGGTTTTGGTTTGTTTGTTTGTTCCCCCCCACTTTCAACAGCTGTACGTGACAGAAAAAGCTCTTTCAGTCTCATCAGTGGGTGTAGCTGGTTTTACATTACACAAGTTACTAAACTCAAAGAAGAAACAGTGGGACACAGACATCATGTACGCACATACACATTTAGAACAAGCAGTATAGCAGCAGAAGCAAAATGACAAGGCCTAATGAGGGAACAAGGGACAGAGGGAATCAAAGAGTGACAAAGGACAGAGCACAGCAAAGGGGGTGGAGAGGGTGAAGCTAATGAGAGGCTGTGCATAACCAGCATGCTACTGACACTGCATGACTGAAGCTGTGATCAGAACCAGCTGAGCAGCAGGCAATGAAGGACCATGCATGTGTTTGTGCACGTGTGTGAATGAGATAGGAGAGGAAAGGAGGGAGCAGTGAGAGGGTTGGCCATTATCACAACTCAAAAAAGAAACAGTGTTGGTGTTCTGTCGCACTGCCAGTTGGGTAAACTGGATGAATGCAGGACGTGTGGAACTGGAATGTGAGTTGTTAGACACTCATTAGTTTCTAAGCAGTGATGCCATTAGGACAAGGTGACAAGCAGAGGGAAATCGGCAGTGGAACAGGGTTGATTGACTGCCGAATGAAATTAGAATTCATTGTAGCTTGAGGTGCAAACACCATTTCTTTGTTCAGATATTCCAAAAATAATAACAATGTCTGCTTCAACTAGGGCTGGGCGATATATCGAGTTTTTAAAAAATATTGATATATTTTCATACAAGATATAAGATGTGACAATATCCTTTATATCGATATAGTCTATGTTATATTATAATTACACTTGTGGAGCCACAAGTTTGCCTCTCTTTCGTCCACTTTTGTCTCTACGCAACGTTACTCGGCCTCGCCTCTCCTTCACTGAACACAACTCCCCCTCCTCCCCCATAGCTTCACCTGCAGGCAGCGACAAGATGGACACAGCAAATCTCCGTTAGCGAGTTGTGGGGCTGGACGGCGTCAACGTGTTAGCAAGCTAACCGCGCTAACTACGCTAATGACATGCAGCCCACAGGGGCTGCACGGCCTAAAATCCTTTCATTTTCTTAAAAGTTGACAGCGCGCCTTATGCATGAATTCTGGTTGTGCTTATTGACCACGAACCGATTTTAGGTGATACACGGCGCTCACCAATCTGTCAAAAAATGTTTTAGTATGACTTTGGTAAGCTACGGAGCTGCACCCCTTGATGGATTGTCGGAGCATTACGGCTACCGTAGTCTGGAGCCTCGCGGAGTGATATGTACTGTGCTTCAAAGTAATATTACCGTATTGTGTGTGTATAAGGGCCATAAATGGCACCTGTAAGAGACACGGTTACAAAGAGGATTTCAAACTCAAGGCTGTCAGTCACGCAGTAGAAGTTGGGAATAGAGCAGCTGTGAAATCTGTCTTTGTTATTATGCTCAGCGTCTGTTAGTTTACATTTTGACTGCACAATTATGAGCTTTTTGTTATGCACAAAAACAACATTGTTTTCTTTTATTTACGGAGCATGATTATTTAATAAATGCTGATAATTTATTTTTGAGTAATTTCTTCATGCTGTATGTAAATAAAAATGCCTGTGTGACATCTGGGACACAGTGTGACTAAGAACTCTCTTTTTGTTCTTAACTTATGGCTTTAAAAAAAATATCGAGATATACATCTTATATCGCCACCCAGCTAAAAAATATAGAGATATGAATTTTGGGTCATATCGCCCAGCTCTAGCTTCAACCCGTGGGAATTGCTCAGCAATAAGTATTTAGGCAACCTGTGATGCAGTACAGTTTGAGTCACGAAATACATACCCATGGAAATAGTCAGTAATTGTGTTTCACACATTGGAAAATCATGAGATTTTCCTTACCAAGCCTTTAAATGACTGGGTCAATGTTTCTGAAAATCTCCTCTGCATGTCATGGTGCTGGATCTTACCCAGTGTTTTGTGTTTATTGGTTTATTTATATTCTTAGATTGTCATTTCTGGTTTTCTGCTTGTGTTTATTCTTAGTTCCTAGGACTTAGGTTTCTGTTGTTTTTGCCTTCCCCGTGTTCCTCATTTAGTCACTCTTGTCTCCATGTTCCCTTTGTCTCCCCAGTTAGTTTTTTGTGGTCCAGCTTCAGTTCTAGTTTTCCACTGCTTCAGTCTTTAGTTCCCATGTCCAGGGTTTTTGTTTGGTTTTTTGTTTTTGTGAATTTTCCAGCAATAAAGCTGCCGCTTTCAGTTAACCTCCCATGTTGTGAGTCCTGTGTTTGGGTCCTCACCAGGGTTTTAATAGTTTTGCAATTTTCATTAGTTTTTATTTTTATTTAGTTTTGACTTCAGATTTTCAATTTTATATCAGTTTTAATTAGTTTTTACCAATTGTTTGCTAGTTTAGTTTAGTTTTTATTTTTTTGAAAATCCTTAGTTTCAGTTTAGTTTTAATTAGTTTCAGTTATAGTTTTAGTTGTGTTTGCAATAATTAAGTGCAACAAAATCCCAGTTTCATCATATCAGTCATGCTCTTCTGCTTATCCTTGGGTATGTTGCTATTCCAGCTACCATACCCTGCACTCTGGACAGGTCGCCTGTCTGTCGCAGGGCTAACACGCAGAGACAGACAACTCACATTCCCACCTATGGGTTCTTTAAATAAATAAATAAATAAAGGCAGATGAACAACCATTGATACCAGGCAAATATAAAATTTATATCTTGGCCCCAATGAGACTATTAACTCTTGCAGCACCGGGTGATCGTAATTTTGGTTCAAGTGAATTGATAAACCTTTTGAAGGCAATTGACTCACACAGTTATGTAGTCTTGGGATGCATCACGCTGCCTTGCCTGGGGTTAGCTTCTGTTTTCTGGGGATGAGGTTTGAGTGCGCTCCCTTACCTTCTCAAGGTAAGCTAGGTTAGCCTTCTTGTGTGAGCTTTTCAAGTGCACTTTAAGGTTTGTGGGATTTTTTTTTTCCCCTTTAGAAATGTCCCTCATAATTTGTCTCTTTCCACTACAAGACACTTGCTTTATCCAAAACACAGTCATATTCAAAGTAATCCCAAATTGGACTCTGGCGCTTTCTCCCGACTTTTCCTGACATGATTCTGCGCGTGGATGGAGACTCGACTAAAGTACTTGCCACCTGCTGGCATAATGAGACACAGCAAGAAAAAAATCTGGAAACTAAACTTCATTTTCACCCTTGACTATTGTATGACACACACAACTAAACACATTTTTGCTATAAATTCAGTTAATTTTAGTTAGTTTTGTGAACACTCATTACAGTTTTAGTTAGTTTTCCTTTTTTTGTTTTTATTTTTATTTCCGTTAACGAAAATGTTTTTTCACTTCTAGTTTTCGTTATTTCGTTAGTTTTCGTTAGTTTTCGTTAACGATAATAACCTTGGTCCTCACCCTGACTGTCACACAGCAAATACATGACACAGCATCATTGATGCAAATGTTCTGAAAGGATCACCAAAGCTACTGTTGGAATGGTGGATTGGCACACTTCAAAGCAAGAATATTTCTGTGATATTCCATCAGACAAATTGTTTGCACAATTACTTAAACACAAGCATTCAATCAGCTTTAAAGGCACATTATACAGAGATGTTAAGGTGAAAAACACGTAATAAAAAGACTGATGTGAAACACGTTCAAATCTACCACTTCAATAAAATATCACCTAACTCCAATCCTAAACAAGTGGAAGAGGCTAAGAGATTCTATCCTGCTCTTTACACAGTTCATAATGATCTGCTCTTCAGTTCATCAGGTTATTGATCAAAGCTCGTTTGAAAATTATACTTAGGTTTTTTTCACCTGTCTCCTCTTATACCATCTTTCTGATTCATGGCAAGGATTTCTGAGTGGGGAAAAAAAATGCAGTTTGTGTTATTAGCTTTTAGGGTCAATTCACAGGGATGTGCTTTATGAAAATCCATCTATCTGCTGGCTCCATCACAGAGAACACACTCAACTATTCGATGAGCTGTTTGCTTTGTTTTTAATGCATGTCTTTGATCCTCTTTGCATCTCCATCATCCCTTCTCTAGTGAGAGATTGAGTGTGAAATCATAACTCAGGTTATTACCAAATATGCTTGTTTGTCTTAATGTGCAAATGGAAACGTAACTCTCAGGGGATTATGCAAGATGGAGTGAAATATGCATCTATGTGAATAATTGGCTGGGTATTTTGCCAATAACTTGCCTGGGTTTAGTAATATGACATAAATGGCGAGCCAGGTCCTGAAGTGAGGCTGTGAAATGTCCATAGTGATGATGAAGTTGTGATTACGAAGCAGCCATGCAATTAAAGTTGTTTCCCTCTGTCGCTTTGATACAGATTTTCCCTCACGGTGCAAAGCAACCGTCAATGAATGTATGCATATCCTTCCGTAAAAATGAAAGATTATATCCATACTTTCTACTTCAATTGAACCCTATGTTGCATGTTTCCAGGTGTCACAGGAAGCTTGAACAAACTGGGCATACAAACATGTCATGCGCATGCACTGAAAAAAAAAAAGTTCAATTTACTTGATTTTATTGTGTACATCGGTCCCACATAATATTAATAAGTATGACTGACTTAATTTTCCACTTTCCCTCAAGTAATTAACGCTTGTCAAATCAAAGTATTTTATTTACATCAGATTACTTAAAAAAAATCATGTTTGATGAACTAATATTAATCTGTTACCATAATATCAATGTATTGCATAATGTCAATATATTTTAATGTTTAACACCAACTTATTTTTATTTGCCAGTGGTATGCAATGATATTATGTAATGTAAACACATTGCAATTATGTTCCTGCAAC
>NW_024583814.1:31171-46688 GCF_018398535.1 Haplochromis burtoni
ACTGACAAACAAACTTTTATGTTACCGAACTGGTTCTAAATGTCATGTAAGTTGAGTAACAACTGTTCGGCTATATTTTGAGATGAGAGTGATGATGTTGTTTTGTGGTATTTTGTTGTAATGAGTATTAGTGTATCATCGGCATAATGCTATAATGCTACGTAGCACTATAAGTATATGCTATGACAGTGGCAACCTGCGACTTCCGAAAATGTGTTGTAGTGTTTGTTTTAGTGTTAGCCAAGCAGTACTGAGTACATGTATTAAGGGAAAGCTTTTTGTTGGTGAAACAACGTTTGCAGTCGTCTGCCGCCATGTTGTGTTGCGTTCAGGGGACGCCATGTTCAAAAGTAATAGCGTATATGGCGCGAATGTGGGGAAAGGTTGTGTGAATGTGAGATGGGTTATTTTGGTATGTTGTTATGCTTTAGCTGCAAGTGTTTTGTTTAAGTTGTGAGTATGTAAAGTCATTTTGAATTAGTTTGTATTTATTTTGCTTTTGAGAGAATGCTTTTTGTAACTTTATTTATGTTTATGAACTCTGTTATTTTATGGGAAGAATGCATGGTCTAGTGTGATTTGGATTGTGTATATGTAGAAATAAATGAGCTCCGGCCTGAGCAAGACGCTAACTTCGGTGTCCTCTCTATTAATCCACAGTTTGCTCATATTTGGCTACGCAGTGCTCTCTAGCCTGTGTGCCGCTTGCTGCCGGTCCAGATTCCCCTAGGTCTGGTGCCGGTAATATGTGCACTCCATGAATCAGGCCTTCAGGATGTTGACCTCAAAAGAGAGAGAGGTTAATGGACTTCACCCTCACACTGACCTAGCCCTTTTTAAGCATAGGTTTATATCGCTTCAATAGACTGACAGACTGGGCATAAAATCTTTGTAGTTACTTCTTCACATTCTGTTTACAGATATACAGTATTCACAGAAAATGATTTTCAAACTAGACAAATTAGTCCTTTCAGGTCAAAAAGAAGAGGTGCTCCAACAGACTGGGGGGAAAACCCCTTTCTTATTTATTTATTAGTCTTGCGTATCAGGATTGTTTCTGATATTGTGTTTTTTGGAACACTCTCATATCCACAATCACACAAACAAATTGCCAAAATGTAGGCAGTAAACTATGGACCACCATGAGTTCTAAAACAAAATAAATAAATAATAAAAAGTCTCAGATGATGGTCTCAAAGACTTCCGGGAAAATACTCTGTGGACTAACAAAGCCAGGAAGGGGGCAAACACATGACTCAGAGCACAAGATATCCAATGACATTCTACTCCAAACACACTGTATTCAAAACTCCTGCTAACTCTCACCTCTCTGTGGAGGATAAACATGAGATATAATTCACTTGGGTGATATCCCACTGTTGATGTTTGGTTCATTTCAGTGTTTGCTCTTGCTTGTTTTTATCTATTGATGTTTAAATATCTTATATTATTTTGACATTAAACACCAGCTGTGGGTTCAAAATTATGGAGAGTTTACTATAATGATTATAATATTTAGAAAAAGCACACACAAAAACACTTGATCTGTGGCAGGTTTTCTGCAACAAGGCATGAGAGTTGTGTAATATTTTTAGCAGATATCAGCTGAACAGTCTGTTGATTAATCACTGATATTTAACTTAATGTAATGGTGTATGGTTCATTACCTTTTTCCAAATCAGTCGATTGTTTGTGTTCTTTCAAAATAATTTTACATTAATGGGTGTTTTATAGCTGAGCATCTTGCCAGAATGCTTATAAAATGACATATTGTAAGAGAACATGGGTAATTAAGTCTATCAGTTTTCATTGCAAATATTAATCTTGATGGTAAAAAGTGAGAAAAGTAAACAGTGAAGCCGAACACTGTGAGCTCTGTCCTCAGAAGTCTGTACTTGCCAAGTAGAGACAATATGCGAGTTCAAACTCTGTGCTAAGTTGTGAAATCCCCAATGAAGGAATCATAAATCAAATTCATAACGTTTTATTGCATAAAAACAAACACATGTACTTGTAACTTGTTCTTGCTAAACTCAGTTTGAACACACTGAGAAATTCGACCCTGTGACCAAAATCTGTGGCGCCACGTACACACATTTATTTATGGATCTGGCAACTTTTTGATTTGATTCTGTTGTCATAGCTGGGGGTATATTTGGCTAACTCTAAAAAGAAAATCTGCCTGCTCAACCATGAAGTGTTACAAAAAGACAAGAAAGTGTGTGTGTGTGTGTGTGTGTGTGTGTGTGTGTGTGTGTGTGTGTGTGTGTGAGTAAACAAGCCTGGAGCAAGAACACAAACTGACAAAACAGCAATTTTTTTAAGATTGTGTTCATGGAATGGAAATGTTATTGTGTGAGCTACACTATATTGCCAAAAGTATCGACTCAGCCATCCGAATCATTGAACTCGGGTGTTCCAGTCACCACAGGTATATAAAAATGAACTGCTTCTACAAACATTTGTGAATGAATGGGTCACTTCCAGAAGCTCAGTGAATTCCAGCATGCCACCTGTACAAGTTCAGTTGTAAATGGCCTGTATTTTGTATAGCGCTTTACTTAGTCCCTAAGGACCCTAAAGCACTTTACACTACATCTAGTCATTCACCCACACACACTGGTGATGGCAAGCTACATTGTAGCCACAGCTGCCCTGACAGAGGCGAGGCTGCCGGACACTGGTGCCACCGGGCCCTCTGTCCACCACCAGTAGGCAATGGGTAAAGTGTCTTGCCCAAGGACCGAGACTGTCCGAGCCAGGGCTTGAACCGGAACCTTCTGATGACAAGACAAACTGCCAACTCTAGAGCCATCTTGTGAAAGATGATTGATCATTAAGATAAGTCTTTGGTCAAAATCACAAATACAATGGCAATAGAAGAAAAGCCAGAGATCAACATTATTGGAATACATTTTGTGGGTAACATGAAATGTTATTGGTCAGCACATGTTTTTGTTTAAGACTGGAGTATTTCAGTTCAGAATCTACAGAAATCATCACAAGATCATCTATAAAAAGAGTTGGCACTCCTTTTTTAACCACTTACCTAACCATGGCTGTAGACTAATTTAACCCCAAGACCACAACCAAATCTAAATGTCTAGGCCGTTTGTCTGCATTTGCCTTATTTTACATTTAAATACAAGTTGGTAGATGTAGGCTGCTGCATTGACCCCTCACATTGAATGCATTCAGAAGAAACTCAGTAATGAAATATGGGTGTAGTAACTTTGAAACAAACTGTATTTCATATATATATATATATATATATAAATATAAGTGTGTGTGTGAAGATTCTTAAATAGCTTTTTGCATGTGCACTATTGCATCTTTATTGTCTATCACTTCTGTGCATTCATATACTGGTCTGACAGTGCAAACAGACAATTCCACAGTAGAAAGAGGAGCGAGAAAACTAAAAAAAAACACATCCATTGCTACAAAATGCCCAGTGAAATGTGTACTTTGCAATCTGCTGTGTGTTGTTAGCAGTTTCTTTTAATTTCTGTCAGCAATGCAAAAGCTTTCATTGTAATTGCTGTACTGTCTGTTGACTTCAGAGCCAAACATTTGGTGCACAATGTAAGTTCTGCAGCTAACAACAAACACAGCAATGTGGCACTGCATTTAATGAGAAGCAGCAATAGAAAAAGAAAGTTAAAGCTAGATAATAGTCTGTCCTTTTCAGCCAAAATAAATTCTGGAGCCTACAAGACGGGAGACATCAATACATGATGACATGAATTACAAACTGCACTGAATATATTTAATCTATTAACATCTGCCTTTCACCAGCAAACCACTTGGAAATAGATTGCAATTCTACAGTGCAGAAATTGAAAGATATTACATTTCAGGTCTCTTAAATGCATTTTGGATGAACAATTCTTATGTTATAAAGGAATTCCTATTGCATATGTCTAATTTGTGATAATTCTATTTGAAGGGGCAGATATCAAATTAACCCTAAAAAAGGTGAATGTTAACTAAGTGTAGTCCACTGACAATTATTTTCTCTCCTCATCTTTACTGGTCATGTTTTAAATTTGTATTTGGATAGGATTAATGTCACCACTGGTAGCATGAGGCTTGGACAAGGAATTCCTTCAGAATGTCACATTGTGTCATTCCCAAAAGAATAGAATAGAATAGAATTCAACTTTATTGTCATTGCACATGTCACAAGTACAAGGCAACGAAATGCAGTTTGCATCCACCCAGAAAGTGCTTTAGCCATAATATAGATATATCACAAAATATATTTTAGCAATAAAATAGATATATAGATATATTACAAAAATGGGTCTATTATAGGTATATGGTAACGCATACCTATTATAGGTAAAGGTTTGCTGTATCTCCCAGCACAGTCTCAAGAATATGGAGTAGATTTCAGGAGACAGACAGTTATTCTAGAACAACCGGACAGGGCTGCAGAAGGTCCTTAAATCATGGTCTTCCTCTGCTGGCACTCCTTTTATTCTTTCTATCTCTCTGGTGCTCTTTCTTTTCTCCCCTTTCTATGTGTGCATATGTGTATCTCTAGGTGTGTCACTCTCATAACCATTTTCAGCCATGTTGAAAATGACCTACAGCAGACCACTGGTGTAAATGTCTCTGGCCAACTAATGAAAATGAGAATTCATCAGCTGAGAACCTACGATCCTCTAGTGACCCCTGTGTTGCGTGTTTGAGAGTTATACCAAGGAATCAAATAATTCTGATTTGAGGCTTCCTTTTTCAGAGGAGCCACAGTATCCAGAATTATACACATTCAGAACTATTAACAAGATAATTGACTTCTATGGATAGCTGTCTGCACTGTGTTGCTACATGGCATTGAAAAAGCTAACAGTGGAGGAATTACTTTAGTTACATCACTTTCAGAAACACATCTATTGTAATGAAATGTATTCCCCACTGCAGTCTAATCAATTATTATAAATTGTTAAGACCCAATATCATGTTAATCAAATGTGTGCATTTATATGTGTGACCTCCCACCAGAGGATAACAAAGTTAATGGCAGAGTTGGGGCTGTCATTTTAAGCATCATTATCAATGTTACAATCATCCACTAAAATCATTTTGTGTGAACTAAGTACTACATCAAAAAAAACTGAGTAATTCCCAGATGATCAACAACAACAAATTATTTGTGACCTTTTTTTTCCAGCCACGTTGGAAAAAGCTAACAGTCAGGCTTTCATATGAATTAAAATTCTGTCTGGGTCTTTGGTTGATTATTAAGCTGGAGTGGAAAATTGCTGCCTCTCCCCCTCCTCGGTTTGTGCTTCAAGAATTCTGACAGTTGATGTGACTCAGTGTGTGACACAGTTATCCTGCTGTGACCACGTTTCTGTAAGACAGAACAATATGTTGAGTAATTATGAAAACATTTACAAACAGGGACTTAGAAGACAGACACTTATTGATATAAAATCCGCATTTAACTGCTTTATTCTTTTGGTGGAACTGTTCTTTGTGTGTGTGTACGTGTGTGTGTGTTTACGCGTAAGTAATTTTTTGCTATTGTTTGCTGTTTTTTGATGCAGATATAGTCTCTATGGGTTTATGGGGGATAATGGGATTTGAGAAGCTGCAGATAGCCATGTAAGACTGCAACTCTGCTTCCTGGTCCTCTGGATAGACATGTTTTCTGGGACTTAATACATTTGGACAGATTTCTAGAAATTAGAGCTACTTCATCTGAAGTGAGATGGATACCAGTTTTCCTAACAAGACTACTTTTTTCCCAGATATTTTCCCAAAAATTTATAAAGCCCACTTTATAAATTTTTTGGATCCTTCTGAGACAGCCAGACATATAAGGAGAGCATATGGCTAAGCATGTCACGTCTAGTCTGACTGGGAGGGGATCAGAGAAAACTACCACTGTTGTTGGTGTTGGTGTGTTTTTTGTTTTTGTTACTGCCAAGGTTAGGGGGAAATTATTTAATAAAAGTAGGCATTCTATATTTTAATTGCATAGGGTTAGTTATGGTTAGGGTTGTGATCCTTGGAGGATTTGAAATTTGTCAGATAGAAGGAGTATATCTCAGTCCTCAAAGGATACAGGGTTTTCTAAGTGCATGTGCAAAATGATTACCATTATCTGCCTGTCCCAGTATTTGATATTGTAGCTGGCATCACGACAGACTTTCAGAAACAAAAGCTGTATCTTGAGGCTGCAAACATTTAATCTAAGAATAGCTGGTTTTGGTCATACCCTTTGTGTGTTTTGTATGTTTTTTTTTAATACTGTCTAAAAAGTGCTAGTTTTTAAAATTTTGTCTCTTCTCATAAAGCACTTTTTCTGTTGTTGATTGATCTATCGACTCATCAATTGGTTGATTGCTCTATTAGCTATTCTGAAGTCACTTAAATGCTTTGAAATGTGACCGTTAAGAAAAAGTCCCACACACGTGCGCACACTGTCAGACTGCCAGCAAGTAATCAATCTGACACTTTTGACAAGCCTCACTGGAGTACAAATTGGATAAATAATAATCTGCAGCATGTCGTGACTCTCTCTCTCTCTGTCTGCCTGTGTGTGTGTGTGTGTGTGTGTGTGTGTGTGTGTGTGTGTGTGTGTGTGTGTGTTTACGCATCCATGTGTATGTGTTTTTCAGACACCCATCAGTCAATGAAACCTCAGGGATTCTCTATGATGGTGGGATTTCTTTCTGCCTCTTCCCAACGTCACTCTATATTAGGGCCCCCTGTCACTGTCTGTCTCTCTCACTCACACAAACACACACTCGCAAGTTATAAAAATGTATTCAATAGATATACAGTAGCAGCACCCTCACCACACTTATTGTTTTTGGTGAGGATGAATGTACTTGTCTTTTATTGCTGTGAACAGAGTTATATTAGTGCTGTCAAAATTAATGCGTTAACGCAAATTAATACGCCATCATAGTCAATGCGATTAAAATTTTTAACATAATTAACACATCTGGAGTGCAGAATGACTCAAAATCCCTGAAATGTTTCCCTCAACGCATTTCGGGCAGTTTGTCCAAGTACAGTTACCTTCGCACATGAGCAAATGGGCAGTTGATCTGGTAGTGATGGGTAGCTGAACCAATCAACTCAATATGGAAGATGATAAACGCACATTGGCCCTCTCGATGGGAAATTTGAATATTAAAATAACAAGACTGAACAGTCGACCGACATAAAGTATTATGCACATTGTGCAAGAAGGATTTTTCTTTTCACCGAAGCACTTCCAGCTTAAAATATCACATTGATGCGAAGCATGCGTTAGTCGGAGATGCTGCTAGGATTTTGGCTAACGTGTCACACAGTGGAAATTTGTATTTATCTTGTATATTGTTTTTATTCTGATTTTTAGTGTTTATTTATGAGTGTCGTTTTATTTGCATGGTTTTATTCTGTTACTATTGCATGGTTTTTAGTGTTTTATGTGACATGGTTTTTATCCACTGTGGACTGGCTGCACATGGGACAAATTAGCTGATAGGGACCACCTGCTGAGGCAGGGGTGTGTCCAGAGGTGGCCTATCGGCTGTGTAAAGACCTTTTAAAAACAGGCTAGCTGAGCACTGAAAGAGAGAGGCCCCAGACTGGAAGGTTAATGCGAGATGGCCAGTGTGACCCGGCGGCCCAGTCTTGACCTCATGGAACGGCAACAGTAAGAGACAACATGTGTGATTGGCAGCAGGGCAGAGGTTTACCTCTGCCTGCATTTGTGAGTAGGGTTTCTACTGCTGTTTACTGGGTGCAGCTGGATTGGGAGAGGGTTGCCATGGCCATGAGCCAGGGCCGCTTCTGGGACCATTGTTCTGGCCCCTATTTGTTATTTTACAGGACACCGACGCAAGGGGAGCTGTGGCGGTGGTCGCATGATGGATTCGGGTGCAGAACGCAAGCCGGGCTGGGAAGTGATGGGCCAGCGGAAGGACAAGAAGATGGGAGGCTCTTTCTTGTCTGCCGAAGATGAGGCTGGCGTGGACTCTGCTCTAAAGAAGGAATTCCTGGCCTGCTGATGGACCCATGATGAACATGTGGCATAATTATAGCAGAGGGGGGGGGGTTAGTGAATGTAGAAAATGGTAGTTTTATGGGTTTTAGAATATTGTTTTATTTAGTTTTAGTAGACTGACAACATTTTATTATGTACATTTTAAGGGTGTTTTTATTTGTGCTCCCTGGCCTAGTAATAAACTGTTTCTGATCAGACCTGCTTCCTCTCTGTGCCCGTGGTATCTGACTCGCTTGCTCCCCCTTGTATTATTTTTTTTTTTGAGGTATCTGTATGTTTCATTTATTTATTTTTTACATCATAGGCTGTAATTGTATTTTAGCTTTCTTTTTTTTTTTCTTCATCATTGTTTTTATTGCAGATTTTCCTTTAACAACACACTGTCTCGACATTAGACACAGAACAACAAAACAGTACAAACACAAAACGTACACAACAGCTCTTAAATAAGGCATAATACAAGATACAAAATATAACATACAAGAGGTGGTGAGTCAGTCTTACAGCGCCCGGGTGGTGATCACGTGCGTAGTAGTCCTTTGAATAAGATAGCGGAAAGGTCCGGTCCAATATAGTCCAAAAAGGGGTGCCACATCCCATAGAACTGACCCACACTGTGGTGTATAACGTGTGTGAGGTATTCCAGAGGAATCAGTTCAAAAATTATTTTGCGCCAGCCACAGACAGTGGGAGTCCTATCGTTGATCCATTGTAAGAGGAATTTTTCCTGGCTGCAAATGTTAGAGTGTTATACAGTCTTTTGTTGGCTGCCGCTTGTCCGAGTACAAATTGAAATCCTTTTTGCGAGAGACCAAACGGTATCCCACTTATCTTCATCTATGGTTACCGACAGTTCCCTCTCCCACACACCTCTAATCCCATGCGCATCAGTGGTAGTCAAAGCATTAAGCACATGATAAAATGAACTCAGAGACACCTTCAGCTGTTGCCTAATCAAAATTTTCTCAACATCAGATACTTCAGGGTGCTCAGCAAGGGTTGTACTGTGAGTGATATAGTGTCGTATTTGAAAAAAACGAAAGAAATCCTGTCTAGGCAAGCCGTAACTGTTGGTAAGTTGTTCAAACGACATGAGTTCATCACCCGAGAAAAGGTCACCAAGAGACTTAATATTCTTATCAGACCATCGTTGAAAGCCGGGGTCCAAGGAACCCGGAGGGAAAGCAGGGTTATTCATTATAGGGGTAAAGGTTAATGTTATTCTCGATCTTCCCTCAAGACAGCGGACAATTCGCCACGCTTTTAGGGTGTTGATTGTTACAGGATTTGTACAAAGGGCCTTAATTCCGTTAAAATCATTACAAAATAATAGATCGCTCAGTTTGCATTGTGACAGAGCTGTCTCAATATCCGACCAGATTGAGGTTTTACCCCTAACCCAGTCGCTCACAAATCTTAAATGGGCAGAAAGCTGATACAATCTAATATTAGGTAGATCCAAGCCGCCCCTGGAGCTTGGCAGATGCAACAATGCCATCTTGAGCCTGGGTCTGCGCTTGTTCCAGATGAAAGAGGTAAGCCAACCATTTATGTCCTTCAGTACTCTCTTAGAGAACAAGACGGGGATCATTTGGATAGGATACAATAGCCTGGGCAGCACATTCATTTTGATCAGGGCAATGCGTCCTAGCCAGGAGACAGGAAGGGACGCCCACCGCTCTAGGTCCTGTTTGAGTTTGCCAAATAAGGGTGTGAAGTTGGCTTTGTACAATTGGTCAAGAGACGGGGTAATAAAGATCCCCAAATACACAAATCCATTAGGAGACCATTTAAAAGGAAAAGAAGGAACAGTAGCCAGCATTGTGAAAAGAGTACCAAGAGGCATGGCCTCTGACTTAGCCAAATTGATTCTATAGCCAGAGAAACGGCTAAACCTGTCAATCACCTCAATGAGACTGGGTACGGATGTTACAGGGTTAGTCAAAAGAATCAAGATGTCGTCCGCGTATAAGGTTATTTTATGACACAGCTGCCCAATCTCTAAACTATGTATTGTGGGCGTCGCCCTTATGGCCTCAGCAAGAGGCTCTATGGCCAGAGCGAATACAAGGGGCGATAAGGGGCAGCCCTGCATAACTCCCCTATGAGTGTTGAAGTAATCAGACCTAAGTCCATTCCCCTTGTATTTTAAAGAATCTTTCTTTTTAGCATGACATTTTGGCGCAACCGCTTTAGTGTTGCCGCGTGTTACAAACGCGTCACCCAGCTTGCGACAAACCACTCACGGAGCATCGGGGGCTCAGTAAGTCTACCTCGGACATATTGACTGATACAATGCCAAGTGGGTTAGGGTTAGCAATATTAACAGGTCCTGTTAATATTGTTGAGAACACGCACTTTACATAGCTTTGGTTCCTCGTATCAAGGACTTGAAGTGCCTCCCCAAGAGTGACAGAGATTGGATAAATGTTTAAAGAGTTTTTTGTTAACATGAATGTTCAAGATGTTCAATAAACATGTTAATCCTGTAACCCTGTGATGGATCTGATTAAACATTTTAATTGTTTGACAGCACTAATATATTCTATATTAGTGTATACTTACATATTAGTATGTAGGTTTTTAAAGTTGTATTTCACAGGAGAGAACCTGTGTTAAAAGATTGAGGGAAAACTATTCAAATTCTCTTTGAATTTAAGCATTTAACATTCTTTGTGTTTTTTTTCTGCATTTACTTAATTATGTTGCGTAAGTGTGTTACAAGCTTAAATATAAAGTTGAAAAAATGTAATTGCAACCAGGCTATTGATCAAGTAATTGCAATTAATCACAGAAAATTGTGTGATTAATTAATTTTCTAATCTATTGACAGTGTTACGGCCCTGGGCCTTGGAGGGAGTAAGACTGTCTTTGTCATGGTCCGGAGTCTGCGACTCCGTGTTTATGTTTAGTGTATTAGTATTCTGTGGTTTTGGTTACCTTGAGTGTTTGTACTCTTCTGTTTCATGGTTCATGTTCCTATGTTCTGTGTCCCCCAGTCTGTGTTAAGTTGGTGTGTTGTGTCATTGTGTGTATGTGTTTCCTGTTTTATTGTGAAGGTCTGCGTCTTATGTGAGTGTTTTCAGTTTGTCTCCCTACTCTCGTCACGTAATCACTCCCAGCTGTGTTCCCCACCTGTGTGTAATCTCCCTGTGTTCTCTGAGTGTATTTAAGTTGTGTCTTCTGTCATGGTAGTTGCTGGTTCGTCTGTGTTGTTTCCCCTCGGTCTCCCTGCGTCTTCCCGTATGTATTTCTCCGGACCTCCCTGCATCCTCGTTTCTGGTTTGTCTTATTAGTTTACCCAGTTTAGGTTTCCAGTTTCATGTTTTGTCGCCACTGTTGTTTGTACTTACCCACCTCTGTAAATAAACACTCACCTGCACCAGAGCTGCCGCCTTTTTGGTCCCTTTCTACAATTCCACACGGCTTGCCCCGGCAATCCGTGACAGTCTTGTGTTCATGCAAATCCATGTGTGCCATGACTTGTGTGTGATTGGTTACTGGGAGACCCGTGCCAACCCTCTCTTATGCAGAATGAAGTGTGCCACGGACGATTGGCTGCCCGGGGATCCCGTGATGCTCCAAGAGGCAATCAGTGGCTGATCGTGCCCACCTGTGGCTACAAAAGGCTGGAGGTCCTTCACTCAGTGGCTGCTGCTTAGGACTGAACATGCAGTTTGCCCTTCGTGCCTCCCTCTTCGATCTTTGTTGAACTTGTTCATATTGCTGAACTTTGTCAAACCTTGGTGCATGCTTTGAACTTAGCCTGATTAGAGTTTTGAGCTGCTAGCTGGCTGTGAGTAGAATTTTGTGATGCTGGCTTGCCTTAGTTAACCTTTAGCTTTTACTCTTGACTGGTTTTTTCTTCATGTAATAATTGTTTGCCCAGTGGTCTGTTGAACAGCCCTGTCGGTTTTCTGTTCAAAGTTTGAGATTAAAACCTTTTTCTTTACTCAGTTTTGTGTTGGGGGCTTGTGTATGTTACTCCTTCCCTGACGCCTAGCAGAGGGGGTCGTAACAACAGCACTAATTAATGTGTGTGTGTGTGTAGATGTCATGCCTTTATTTTTTTTTTTTTTTTTTTTAAATCTATCTGAATATTTGATTTGATCTTTTTGGTTAGCTTTAAGCCTACCTCTAATATGGTTTACACATACAGATGAATAGATATAACACAAGTCCATCCTGTCAAAACCTCTGATCTAGAAAATCTGTTGACTTGTATTTCTTTCATCTCCCTGTATTAGAATGTTTGGAATGTATTTGTTTAGCTTGAGAAGACAAACCATATAAAAGAGAGGATTCTAGCTTCCAGTCCAGAAACATACTACGGATGTTAAAGTATTAATAAACAATATAGAGCTCCCCAGAAATGGTTTCCATTCTGAGAGTGTTACCTGGCACCACAGTGGTTAGCAATAAGGTCAAACTCTGGACCTAGCAATTCCCCTGGGCTCGTCTGGGCTTCTGCACACAGCCCAGAGACATGCTTGTTAAGTGATAAATGACTGTGAATGAACTGTAGGTGTGAATATGATAATGAGTGACATCACTAATTTTCTAATAGTCTTGTGATGGACTGGCAGCATGTCAAGGATGTGGTCTTCTTTTTGCACTGTCAGCTGAGATAGGCCCTAAGTAGCAAAGTCTTATTGACATAAGATTATGTTCACTTTGTAAATTATGGTCCCCATTGGAACAAAAAAAGGGTGATGGCAGGTCTTGTCAGTAAGATTCACCACTCACTCACAGCCGTTGCTTATCATGTAGATAAAAATCAGGTTGAAGAAAAAGAGGTATAATATCCATGCAAAATGTAGGTGATCCCAAAGAGTGCTCAGAGTGGCATGACAGCATTCCATAAGCAAAGACAAAAGATCTTGTTCCTCTGTTGGTAGTTCACATTTAAAATTTTGTTTGTGTTTCACATTAAGACATTAGCCACAGTCTTTTCAATTCCCTTGTAACTACAAAGTTAATCCATTAGGCACACATTAACTTTGATGGGTATGACATGTGTAGATGTGTAGATTGTTTCAAAATCTACACAGGTCTTGCCACATTGTTACCACAGAATATATATAAAACATATACATATTTGATATGACCAAATCTTTTAACCTTCAGCTCTCTACACCGTCTTCTACAGCCTGAAACTATGAATTTTGCAGTTACATTAGCACTAAAAGACAATGGGCTCTTGTGTGCCATAAATAAATACGCCTACATCTGCTCTGTGTGAACTCTCCCTCCAGTGTTACTAAATGTTAGGTTTCTCTCTTTCTTTATTTGTACCGTTGTTAATGGACCATGGTGGTTTTTCAGCTTTTTCACTGCAAGCTTCCCTTTGCCTCCTTCTCCCTCCACTGGTAGTCAAAATTTTAATAATTATAAACAGTTAAGTCTAATGTGACATCTGTAATAATCAGTGACCTTGAGGAGCATCACACTTGATTTATTCTAGGTTATTTTAGTGCTTCAATAAGCTATAATTAAAGAAGAAAGCTCATAGTTTACATCACCAGGCTCTCTTTTCTTGGAAAGTGTCATCTACACCCATAATCACTGTGTGACATGAAAACAACAGGTGGTCTCATAAATACCACAGTTGCAGCAATCAGCTGCACTCTGTGTGTTCTTAATCATTTGCTTGCCTCTCACTGAGTGTTTTTGTTTTTGCAATAGTCATAGTTTTTGTTTTTTTCCACTTTGTTTCTGTTTGCATGTCGCTGCTATTTATAGTGGAGATGAAAGTTGGTTCTGTTTTACTGCCTAACATTTAAAAACCAACTCTAACATCACTGTTGACAACTTAATGTCCACCATCTACCTTTTATAGGATTAAGTTAAAGGTTGGGATTTGTTTTAAGTACATGCTTGCCCTGTTAACATGCTTAAGATCCCACTATCCTACTTTGAGCTTAGGGTCACAGTGCTGGCCACTGTCCCAGGTGTCAACAGGTCATCAGTCTTCCACAGGCCAAAGAGCCAGACAGAAAAGCGCACAAATTAATAAATGTTTCATTGGACTGTGGATATGAACTGTGGATATGAACTATGCATATGAACCGCACAGAAAGGCCCCAACACATGTTCACATTGCCTTCTTGCTGTCAGGAAACTGTGCCAAAATCCTGCATTTTTTTTAACCACAACCAATTTCTCCAAATATAAAGTTAACTATTAATTGAAACATAAGACAGTTCACATAGATTTTACTTTAAACAGAAAAAAATTCAAATGGTTTCTATATCTTTTCCTATACTTTAGGTTTTAGTTCACTGTAGTAACCTTGACAAACTCTAAGCTATTTAAAAATAATTCCTATTTTGTATACGTAGTTCTGAAAGATACCCATACATTCAGATGTACTCAATATTACTCGAAGTGAAAATCACAATTTCATACAATAACTTCTCTTTCCTCACTTCCCTCTGCAGATAGATGTGCACAGAGGTTCAACAAGGCACAGACCTCGATCAGACAGTGGGCCGACATCACTGATAAGAGACTGCATGAAGAGTGTGACTTTTAAAGTGCTTTATTCATTCACTTCAGTCAAGCTGTTTTCAGTGCCCAATAGACTTAGTTTCACTTCATTTCATTCATTGTGTGTTTTATATTCACCTTCATCTTTTATGAGCTAGTTAAAATGAATTGCCCTTGTGTGATAAATAAAATTAAATGGAATTAAACTGAATTGAAACTTAGTAATAATTTAATAGTGAGTTTATTGTTAGCAATGTCGATCTGTTGGTTACATATTTATTAATGTGAATGAATGGAAGGGATGAATGGAAAAACCTTTGCATTCAACGGCCTTGTTTAATGACAAAGAAGAGACAAACAAACAAAAGTGTGTGGGTGGGTGTATGTAACACAGCAGTGATGGTTAATTTACATGATCATCACCTCAAACATGTCCTCGCATCCATCTTAGTCTGTGGTGTACTGTTCATGCTCATGCACACACACACAAACACACACACCACTTGTCTGTGCATGCATGTAGGTGTCATATAACCACTGGGGACATTGTTCCTAGTTTAAGTTTTAATCTGCTGTGACACAGTGTTAGGTGCATCCCTGGATACGTATGCTGCACTCACACATGTGACTGATAGTGTAACAAGTTTGAATGAAATATTTTTTTATGAAGTTTTTTTTTATTAAAAAAAAAACCCTATGGAAACTTCAATTTTTACAGATGTTCTGAAAGCTTCCCTTTCTTTCAGAAATCCAATATTCATATCTTGACACCAGTTGGGGTCTGCCTGTGTGCAGATCTGTGTTCTCTTGCAGCTTTAAACTTTGAACTGTTACAAAGACCAAGCCTAGTTTTAGAAACGAAGGATTAAGAATTCGAAAATTAAATTTCTGTCAACAAATATACAAAACTGTCACCTCAAATGCACTTCTGAAATTCTGTTGTGCAGCACAGCAGCCTTTCATGTCTGTCTCTGGAGCTAATTCACTTACAGCCTATGCAGAGTTTTTTTT
>NW_024583815.1:0-5430 GCF_018398535.1 Haplochromis burtoni
ACCTGCTTAATGCCCTGGTGGACGGGGCTGTGGCCCCCCCACACCCTCTAGCAGATCATTACATGTAGGAACCTTTTAAAAACAAGCGCGTTCATGCTCACAGGTGTACACACGGGTGCTCACACACACAAACTACACCCTTTTTGGCTCCTACCTTAAAGCACACTGTGTTCTGTTGATCTTACGTGCTGCACAATAATGTTTAACATTTAGTATTTATTGTTATATTCCCATATATCATCACGATGTTGTTTATTCTATTGCTCTAGTCGTCTTCTGCTTGGTTTTTGGTTTTCTCAACAGGTGATCCAGGAAAAGAAAAAGAGGGGGAAAAAAAAAAGACAAAGGTGATGAAGCAGATTTTCATTGTCTTTTCTCTCTCTCTTTTTTCTCTCTCTTTTCTTTCCCTCTCCTTCTGTTAACTTTCTTCTGAACTTTTCTTCTTGTTTTTCTTTCCCGTCCCTGAGTCCAGTCTGGCCTGATTACAATAACTTAGAATAAAAATAAGTAATAAAGATCAAATAAACTATGACAATCAAGTGGGCCAGTATAGCAAAAGACCCACTTGGGAAAGTAAATCTGTTGGGCATTTTTCTTGGCCTTCAGACAATAATTCTGATTGCTACAGTGCCAGACAGGACACACACACACACACAAAAAAAAGAAAACTGAGATTTTTTTTTTTTAAACTCCATTTTTGCGTCTACGTGTGGACGAGGAATATTGAGTGCGTCACGCAACGTCAAAGGTATGTAGCTTTTTTCACGTCACGCTTACATATACACACGCAGTTGCTGTTCCTCCATTTAGAAAAGCAGAGGCCTCATGGTATAATTATTTTACGTGTAGTTGTTTTTTTCCTGTGTAATAATAGACAATTTCAAATAATGCCTCTCTGTGCAAAATGGGTTAAAAAACAGAAATAACTGTGTGATACTGTTTGTCCGTGATTTGGACTGGGGGAACAAATTATGGCAGTATCAGCCTGATATTATTTTTTATCTCACTGTAACTTTACTGTATGAAGATCTAACATCTTCAAAATGTCAGGAGTAGTTAGTCATTACAAGAAGTGTTTGCGAACTAAAAATCAAGAATGTGGGATTCTGTTTGTTCGTGATTTGGAGAGCCCAGCGCTGCTCCCGACGCAGGAAAAACTAAGACCTACCTTGGCACTTGTGCAGGTGAAGCCAAAGGGAAAACATGCTTCATCATATTTTCTAGTCTTTGGCTTGGAAGGAGGTTGGTTTGGAAACATATTTTGCGATGCTTTGTGTTTGTGTGGGAGCAGTGTCCAAGCATTCTTTTTTTTCTTTTCATACCGCGCACATCCTGCAATGGCTCGGCTTGGGAAGCTCTGCTATACTACATCTTTGGTGTAACTAACATTTTGACAGTAAAAGCGATCCACAATGGCAGTTTGTTACCTTTTATTTTTTGTAGCACAATAGCTCTTTCCAAGGCATTTTGTATTCCAGGTACTTTGACTGGTTCACAAAAACGGCGGTCTTCTTCATTTCTTAGAGAATATTGTGCATAATTTTCATGTTCTGATGTTTCTTTCTATAAAAAAAAAATACAAAATCGAAATGTATAAAGTACATAGACAATAACACCCTACCTACTTCAGTGGTCCCTTTTTTGCTCTATGGACCGGTTTATGTCCGACAATTTAAGGTCTTTAAGGTGTCACGGATAAATATAACAAAGCAGTACCAGTAATAAAATAATTAGATTTATTTATAACACACGGGAAAAGAAGCAGGGAAACACAGTTAACAATAAAAATGATAAAAAAAACAAAAAAAACAATAGAAAACGATAAAAATCCTGAAAACCATAAATTTCACAACCGAACTCTACCTCTCGCGGCCAAGGGACTCATGGACCGGTACCAGTCCGTGGCCCAGGGGTTGGGGACCACTGCCCTACTGGATGTCTATCCCTTCTCTGCACATTTTCTACCTAATAATAATTATATTTTATACCCAGGAAAAAGCTAAAATATATTCTGCAACAAAGTGATATGGGTGAAGGTACATTTTAAAACATCTCTTATAGATGTGACCAACCACCTTTAATTATAAGTGAATATATGAAGATATTTGTAACCATGGCAATCAATAAAAACAGATGAAGAGGCATCTAGCAAAAAAAAGATCATATAGGTTATAATAAGGGGCAACATGACAGGGTCCATAAAAAACCAGACACTGTCACATGAATTTTTTTTAGTTTCTTTTTTGGTAACTTTTATACTATTTAGCAAGTAAAACCAACTGGTTGCTTTTAAGCAGGATTAAAAAAAAACAAAAACAGACATCTGTTTAAAGAATATTTTGCTTGAACCCAAATGTAAACATGTAAATGTTTTAGTGTGGTGAAATGAAAATTTTTCTGGCTGGCTACCTTTGCTTCTGACATGAGATATGCCCAACAGTATGTTGAATACTCAAAGACATCTTGGTCCTCGATGACCTTTCCCATTTGTTTTGTTCTAAGACCTGGCAAAAGCTCTCTAAAAAGAAAATACAAGCCTTCAACTGCTGCAATCTAAGAAAAAAGAAAATATCAGGTCAAGGAAACTTTCATTCTGTCATGGTCACATGTGAAACAGGTAGTAAAAATTAAGTTATTTTCTTGTCGTTGCTATAGTTTACCTTTTGATTTCTGGATATGCCTTCATTCTTACAAAGTAATTGGTACAAACTCTGAGCCAGTGGGTGACAGCTAGTTAGTTTTCGTATGTACCCAATCAGTTTCTTTTGGAAATTAACTGAAAATCTGCGTTGCTGGAAGAAAAAATATTGTTCAGAGATCATTAAAATCTGAGGTTATGCTCTCACCATGGAAAGAGGCTTTAAAATATTAAAAGAATAAAGACACCTCGAAGCTCATTTTTAAATAGAGGTAAATAAACACTATTTTTAATCATATATTATGTATTATTTTATGATTATTTAGAATTATTATTAGTATTATTATCAGGGTAGAGACACCTCATTGTAGTCATATAGGATTCATATTGATATGCTTGTTGTTTGCTTCGTACACTTTCAAAGCATTTTTTTGACATATGTGTCATGATTATACAGAAAATAACATATAGTTAATTTTATCAACAGTAACCCTAACCCACTAAAACAGTCACAAGATGACACAATACTTACAATGACATAGAGAGATGACAGAAGGACACTGATTCCTGTGGTGGTTTGTTGAACTGAGGGCACAACATCATCAATAAAGAAAGCATTGCGAGCTAACTCTTCCTCTGCAAATGTGGACAGTGAGAAGTGCACTATAGACTTCTCTGTGATCCCACAACTTTTCAGTGTGTTGCCAGTGCCAGTTTCACCTCTGAAGATATGGGTAAGAACATGAAATATAATAGTAATGACAAGTAATGAAAATATATGAAATAAAATAACAAATGACAATTAATAAATGAAAATGAAGAAACATCATTAAATAGGTGTGATTTCCAGTGGAACAACAACATTCCACTCAAATTAATCCAAACTTTTGAACGATAGTGTAAATTATGATTAAAAGAATTGCTGTCAGTAAATTAAAATATATTCTTACATGTATTTCAAAACATGTGCAGGGATTCCACATTCAGCTGCAAGCCTGATCTTCAGATTAGCTATAGTGTCAAGTGCCAAGTTTACTTTCACTTCGAAATCTCCCTGTATGAGAAAAATAAAGTGTAACGTCATTATCCTCCTCTCACTGCTCTGCATATAATAAGGGAGAAATCACCATATAGTTGAAAACATGCTTATTTCTTGTCTGTCAGTTACAATGGCTGTACTATTTTCTACAGTTGCTGATCAGCTATCACTTTATTTATACACTGCTCAAAAAATAAAGGTACACTTGGAAAACACACCAGATCTAAATAGGAAAAAATAATCTTTGTGGATATTTATACTGATACGGACTTGGCAATGTGTTAGGATTGAAAGGATGTTACATCATTTGATGGAAAATAAAATGGTCAACCCTTCTGGCTGAATTCAAAGACACTTTCAAAATTAAAGTAAAAAAGTTATACTGCAGCCTAGACCATTGTGCTGATATTATATTTAGGCAAACCATGGAACCAACCACCACCTCCACCGTTTCTGCCTGGCGTTCCTGTTCCAGCCTGCCTCTGCTTTCCCCTAAAGCTGGTTGGGGTCAACCATCAAGGCATCGCCGATGCCAGGGAAGACAAAGCCACTGGTGAGACTGAAGGCTGCCTTCTTAGGTTCCAGGAATGATAAATAAATATGTGATGCGATTTTCTCTGACCATTGGCCATTAGTGTTTAACATTTTATCTGCATTTCATTGCCTTGTACTTGTGACATGTGCAATGACAATAAAGTTGAATTCTATTCTATCTCACTGCCATTTTAAATCAACAATCCCAACACGCCGTTATCGCGGTTTTAATGCTAAAGAACAATTCTCCATTGCTGGAGGTCGGGTTCTTCCCTTGGCAATGGCACCAAGCAGATTGAATCAAACTTTACTAGTAAATGCAAGGCTATTCTTGATGAGATCGTCCCTGTTTAAACCAGCGTGTTCAAAATCTCTGATCCTGATCTGATCCGTGGATAAATGAGACGACCCGATCAGCTAGGCAACAGTGCAGGAAAGCTGAATGAAAATGGAAAAAACACATACTACAAGTTTCTTTACTGCTGCTGAGAGAACGTCTATATCAGGGGTCGGCAACCTTTCTGATTGCCAGTGCCATTTAAAATTTCCTCAGAAGTCAGTGTGCCATATGATTGCATTAGCAATAAATTTAATAATGCTCTATATGAACAGTTACACAATATAAACAAAAAAATACACTTTTTATCCATAACAGCAAATGAACTGTACAACAGAAAATACAAATGCTATTTATGGTCTCCTCACAACAATGATAAGAAAAATAAACTAAGCCAATATGGCATGACAAATGTTAATGTGATCTCTGGTCTCCAGAGACACAGGTCTCCGAGTGTCCAGCATTCAGACGGCTACCTGAGGACACTCATGTGAGAGAAAATCTGCTCTCACAGACATGTAGAGCCAAATACTAGTGATGTGCGGATCGATCCTGAAATATCGATTCCTCCGATACCAGTCATTTATGTTCTAGAATCGATTCTCACATTAAAATATCGATATTTTAGTAATTTAGAGTAAATTTGTAGTTTATCATTAACAGGAACACAGTGGAAAGAAACTATAACATTCGGATTGTCTACATTCAAAGGAACTACTTCCTCTTCCGCCTTTCATAGTCATGTGCGAAATACGGCTGAATAAATGTCTTGCAGCCCCTTGGCGCATGCACTCACAACAATGGCTGAGCGTAATTGTGCGGACGTATTTTACCTCCACAAACAGCTGAGACGTGGTTTGCGATACATGTGGCAAAAAAGTG
>NW_024583815.1:32542-33771 GCF_018398535.1 Haplochromis burtoni
CGGGAAAACGCAGACGTGGCAGAAGAAAGAACAAAAGCCAATCAAGCAAAGCGGAAAGGAATGTGGCCGCTGTGGTCGCAAGAACAAACACTCATGGAAAGAATGTCCAGCCAAAGAGGTACGGTGTCGAAAATGTCAGAAAAAAGGGCACTTTGCTGCGGTCTGTCGCAGTAGTGAAGCTACAGCGCTACGCGAAGTGACGGAAAATCAGAAAGATAAAGAGAGCGAGGATTGTGTGTTCTTGGGTGAAGTAGAGACTGGGAGGTCACAGCCCTGGGTGCAAAAGGTCAAGTTAAATGGGGAAAATGCATATTTTAAACTCAACACAGGGGCGGATGTTACATCTATTCCAGAGGGTTTGTACCAATGACTGTATAAAACATGGACGATGCGACAGCTCCCAAAACGTCTCTTTCGCCCCCTGGTGTCTGGCTGCAGTACAGGCCATAAACCCTGCCTCCTCCATGTTAGCGGATGGGACTGGGGTCACACTAAAATAATTTTTCCAAAGATTTTTTCTTTTGTTAAGAAATAGTTCAATAGTTCTCATCACGCTGATTGATGTCCAAGGGGTCTCCTCTCCCATAAGTTTGATTCTAATTCCTACCGCAGTGATGTTAAATTGCGGTTAAACATCATCATAGCAGCTTTGACTGGCAGCTGCCGTCACGGTGAAACTTGCGTATCTCTGTTCGGGAATAGCAGATAGAGCGTAGGCTCTGAGAGGAGGGCCAGCGTTTACGCTACGAAAGCACGACCGAGTGTTTTAACCTGACAGCCTGAGGTGTTCTTCAGTAAACTGCACTACCCAACAGAACGACCCGAGTTCCCGCTGCACTTTCTCGGTAAGTTAAACGTGTTTGTAAGCTAATCCGTAACTACCGTCCTTAGCTCGGTCCTGAGACCTAGCTAGCAAAGATGAGGACTCGGCTGTCAGGGTTCGTTTAGCTAACCCGTGCAGGTGAATGAATTTACTAAAGAAATCAAGAGAAACGCTCCGGGCTACTCAGAAACCCAGCTTAGTCCTGATGGTCTCCCTCACTAGTTTCTCTCCAGGCTGAATGTAGCTGTTATACATTCCTCCTGTATCCGAGGTTCGACTAGCGGACGAACTCTCCTTTCCAGCACCCTGGCATAGACTTTCCCAGGGAGGCTGAGGAGTGTGATCCCCCTGTAGTTGGAACACACCCTCCGGTCCCCCTTCTTAAAGATGGGGACCACCACCCCGG
>NW_024583815.1:34751-38491 GCF_018398535.1 Haplochromis burtoni
GGTGTTCGTTATGGCCAAACTGTGATTAGCACAGAAGTCCAATAACAAAGCACCGCTCGGGTTCAGATCAGGGAGGCCATTCCTCCCAATCACGCCCCTCCAAGTCTCGCTGTCGTTACCCACGTGAGATAGCTGAACTGAGACACACAGCTGCAGAGGTCACTATTAATGCTGTAAAAGAAGCCTTTGCAAGACATGGAGTTGCCGAGACTGTGGTATCGGATAATGGGCCGCAATTTTCATCAGAACAGTTCAAGCACTTTGCCAAAGAGTACCAGTTCATACATGAAACGAGCAGCCCTAGGTACCCCCAAGCCAACGGGGAGGCAGAACGCGCTGTTCGTACCATTAAAGACTTGTGGAAAAAGGACTGTGACTACACCAGAGCACTGCTAGCGTACAGGGCCACCCCACTGGAACATGGGCTCTCGCCGGCGCAGTTGCTTATGGGGAGACACCTGCGGACCACGCTGCCACAAGCTGTGGCAAAGCTGGTGCCAAAGTGGCCTGCCCTACAGGCTTTTCGCAAAAAAGATGAGGAGGGGAGGCGTGAGCAGGCAAAACACTACAACCGCAGACATAGAGTCAGACCGCTTCCGGAACTATCGTCAGGACAGAAAGTGTGGATTACCACTGAAGGAACTACTGGAGCAGTAGTTGGACCTGTCAGTGCTCCCAGATCCTATGTGGTAGAGACAGACAGGGGTTTTCTGAGGAGAAATAGGAGCCACCTCAGACCAACAGGGACTATTACCAGATCTGGTCGAGTGGTGAGACCTCCTGAAAGACTGGATGTGTAATTCTCTGAAGTTATCCGTTCATGCCCTATTCAAAGATGGGTTAAGCTGTTAGAGATGTTTACAATAATGTGTTTCGTTTAAATGTAAATGAACAAATGAGGGATGTGTATAATTTTCACGTTTCATGAAGCTCCCCATTTCTGTTCTAGTGAGCTGTTTGAGTTGTTATGAAGTATGTCCTTAGCTAAAAGGAGGAGGTGTAGCGGTAGACTACTGTTCCCATAAGGCTGTGTGTGGGGGGAGCTTCTGGGTTACGAGTAAAGTTGGAAAACATCACCCGAACACGCTGCGTCCAGTGTCATCATTTATACGACTGTCATATGCAAAACTGGGGTGGCAGTTTTGGTGGCAAGGGATCGTTTTAGGGTGGCACTTGCCACCCCATGCCACCCTTCTAAATCCGTCCTTGCTTCACTTACTGAAAAACCTTTTAGAAACTGTAGAATTCTCCAGCATGTTTTGAAACACCATCCAGTCATGTATTTTAGCCAAAGTTATAATTACCAGATTTTGATGCACACTTTCTTCAACACTAAAGTAATCCAGTGACAGTTTTCTGTATTTCCACTGCTTTGCAGCAAACAATATCTGTTTAATTAATAATTCGGTAAACTTTATTTTTCACGTTGTAAACAAATATGATTCAAAAGAGCATTTTCTGTCTCTGCCACATCGTTGTTTAGTTTAGTAACCTCAAGTGCCCATCAAAGTGACCAACAGAAACCCTGGCCTCCACTGGGTTCCGCCTCCATACTGTCAAAAGTCAAATGTGATTCGCGCAAGCAAAACTGTTTTGGGAGCAAAAGTGACCTTCGCAAGCAGAAGCTTGCGGGCAAATTGGCTTCTTTGTGCGAGTGCCTGCTGAGTCTACGTGCGGGGAGTTGTTGGATTCAAGGGAAGAATTTAATTGCAGCGCTGAAATAAAAATATTTACTCCAATTATATTTTCTTTTTTCACGCAGGAATTTTGATATAAAGATCATGTCATAAACATTCAGAAAAGATGAAAAGAGGAAAAAGGTATCAGTGGCATCCACATGTAAAACCGTTACTGTTTTGGTGTTATCTAATTGTTGTCCCTAATGTTAATTAACACCAAAGCAGCTAAAAGTGATTAACAACCCCTCTGATTAAAAAGTGTTCCCTTTTTTGAGCAGTATATAATTTATCTAACACAATAATTTCAATTTGTAAAAATGTTGGCTTTACATAAATCAGCATTGCTACATGAAGCAATAGGACAAATTGTGAGTTATCCTCTATTTTTCAGTATCACTCATCTTGCTAAACTATTTGAAATACAAACCTTTAACTTAACTCAGCTAGGCAATTAAAGAGAATATGTATACAATAAACTCACCTTGAGCATGATATGACATCGAATGGTATCTGTTTCCTGGGTTTCAATGTCCCTTGGCACAGTATTTGTACCTATTAAATTCTTGTTTGGTGTAAAAATAGCATAGATTACATCTCCACTTTTAATGTGTCTGTCTTGTAAAGACCCTGTAGGTAAAATTTAAAAAGTTGCCATTTTACCTGTTTAGTTTTCTACTTTTTCAAGCAACAATTTCTCCCGCAAGTTTTTATTCTTATTTAAATATGACAATAATGTATGCTATTAAAACAAGAAATCTTGCTTTAACAATATGTGTAACAACATAAACCATCTTTTGATGGGATCACACCAATGAAAATATGTGTCAGCATGCAGAGAAATTAACAAATTTGTTGCCACCCACTATATTCTTATTCAAACCTTATTTTGATGTTGCAGTGTTGAAAACGATAAAAACGCAATGAATTATAATTTTAAAACAACCCTAAAAGCTTGTTAACATCATCTCAGGGATGTATACTAGGAAAAAAAGTGACTATCAATCTCACAAAAGTCTCATTGACTCCTTGGACTAACAGGCGATATGAATTCTCTTGAAGGAAAATACAGGAAGGAAGTGAAGTCAGTGTGGGCTAAAAATGGATAAATACACATACAGGCCTTAGTTAAAAGTCATAACACTGGGTTGCCTCGACATGCACTCGTATATTGTATGGGATTTCTTGAATTTTGTGTTCATTCTTGTGAACTCACAAAAAGGATGGGGAACACTGCACAAATGTAGTTTTAGTTCCTGCCTCTAGGTTGTTGTCTTATATGTAAGATTTGTCAGATATCTACAATTTTGCCTTTAGTGCTCCCTTTTGGATTTGTGAGCACTGCTAACTGAACATTGTGTATTATTTTAAGCATTTAGTAAAGATTTTGATTTCAGACTTAGTCCTCTTTTCTAAACTGTCCTATTGTATTCTTTATGTTATACTGCTCTATTATAGTACTGTGTATTTTGAATATATGTTTGCTGAAAATTGAAAGAATACCTTCTCATATCCTATTCTAATACTTAACACTGAATGAACTTACATGTGTTAAAGAAAGGATCATCTGTCAAAGGCATTCCATCCACTGTGTAGAGACAGACACCTATGGAGCGATCAACACGTTCAAGGTGACAAATCCTCAACATTAGATCTTCAATTGTGTTTTGTGCTGGATCCATATCTGCAAATTTAATATGCCAACATTACAAGTTTGATATTGATGTGACTATTAATGAAAGATCAGATTTTCCCTAATCAAAACTAAGCATCATATTAATTGTAACACACAGAGTTGTACAATTGGTAAGTATATTTAGAGTCATTAACAGCCCTAGTTTTAATCACACATGTAAAAACCTACCACACAGTCACGCTCTGGGGTTTGTGCTTATGTCAAAATGCAGCATAGCTGCACTATGAAACATTCAATTCTGTTGCTACGTCTTGTTGCATGCTCAATCATCCAGGAAAGTAAATCTCCAAAAGTTTATTCTGTTCATCTGGACGTAGCGTTTTGTGGGAGAAACGTTTCGTCACTCATCCAAGTGACTTCTTCAGTCT
>NW_024583815.1:38660-41044 GCF_018398535.1 Haplochromis burtoni
CATATCTATCTATCTATCTATCTATCTATCTATCTATCTATCTATCTATCTATCTATCTATCTATCTATCTATCTATCTATCTATCTATCTAGATAGATAGATAGATAGATAGATAGATAGATAGATAGATATGCGCACTGGGGCTGTAAATATCTTACCTGTGATAGATTTCCTTTGAGTTGGACATTTGGGGTATGTGTACAGTATACTGAAGGTCTCCATGGACTTTTGCACTGACCCTGCAGCTGATTGTTCTGGAGCTCTAAATCTTTTGATTTTTTTTTTCATTTCAAGAAAACGATTCTTTTCCACTTGAGTTAATCCTGTTTGGAAATATACATTTATATTAATTAAATATTTTTAAAATTGAAACAAACAGCAATGATGGGTAAATACTAAAGAAAATCACAAATTTTATAAAAATTTTATTCACTTTGGGTTCCAAAAAACCATTATGCAAATAATTCAGCACTTTAATGGCTCTCATCTAAAGTGATGAAAGGTGTGAGATCCCCAGGCTTATCGCTATCCAGAAGAGACATAAAGAACTTGACATCTAGCCTCCTCATGATTAGAGTAACACAGAGTACTATAACAAAGAACTGGTTCCAGTAATCTGCTAATCATAAATAATTTTAATCATATATAAATACAATGAGATATAAGCCTAATCAATGCAGTGAAAGAGAGCGTATAAAGTTAGGAATATAAGCTGATGTTCAGCACAGCATATGTGTGTTGAGACAAAGAGGAACTGCAATAGAGACAGGAGTGAGCGTATGTGACTGTGCGTGTGAAAATGCAGTTACAGTTACTGCAGTTACTGGTAACTTTTCTGACACCTCCTGGTTAAAACCCAAAATTCAGAAGGATCGTGAGGCCCCGCTTTCATGGTCTGTATTCATACTGAAAATCAAGATCAAGCGAGCTTTTCCCCTTCTGCTCCATGGGAGGTTTCTGTCCTCCCTGAGCTCGCCTTATGCTGGGCAGACACTGTGCGTTTTTTTCAGTCGCGCGATTCAGCTCCTGCTCAAACTGTACGATTGACTTGCAGGGGTTAGAAGTTCGTAGGTCACGATGCAGGTCTCACACTATACGGCCTGATGCGACCTGAGTGCTCAAACTGCGCGTCCATAAAATGAAGATTATAACAGAAATTCTGTCGCTCGCTCTCCCTTTCTGTCTTTCACTCACACAGACACACCACCACCATCAACTTTGTTAAATTGCTAATCAAAAACATTGATCAGGCAGCTGTGATTGAGCAGCAATGTAAATCCAACTGTTTTCACGGTTGTTGTGGTCTTGATAAATTTTTGAGGCCACATCGAAAAGGCTTGGATGAGCTTTCCAAAGTTCTACAAGTGCCTCCATCGCTTATGTCCAGATCACACACTGCACTGCCGTGCTACTCCGTCTTTTTCACCGACATTTATATGTTTGCGCGTGCGCAGTCTGAGAAGCTGTCGCGACACACTCACGAGCGAGTGATTGTAAATTTGATTCTTTTTATTGAATCGAGTTTTAATGAGTCACTCACCAAAGTGAATCGGGTTTTTTGAGTCATTTGATTCACTCAGTCAGTTGACCAGAGAGTGCAAAAAAATGTACATTTTCACTCAAACTTAATTTGTTTCTCTTTTCATGTAAATCCTACTGCTAAGATGATAAAAGAAAACAACTATTTTATAGAGCAAAAAAGAGCAAAAACATTTCTAAAATTAAGCAATTTCCTATAAAAATTGCTTAATAAACATTTATTTTGTTTATTTTTATTTTATTAGTATTTTCCTTAAATGTGTCAAATATATACTTTCTCATCTAAATGTCCACTGAGCTGTGAGCCAGGGGGCAGTAATGCGCCTTAACATTGGTTGCCAACCAAGAAGAAGAAGAAGCTGTGATCCAGGAGGGAGGGGGTGAGTGAGTGAGTGAGTGAGTGATTCATTCCCTCTACGATTAAGCACAGGAGGGAGGGGGTAAGCGAGTCCTGACTGATTTGCTTACACTTACGATTCAACACAGGAGGGAGGGGGTTAGTGAGTCGTGAGTAGTGATGCACTAATCATGAACGAATCGTTCAATACTCGAGAATCACTTTACTGATTCATGAATCATGATTCACAAGCCCAACTGACTCACTGACTCATCCCTGTTGCTGTTAGCAGCAATATATCTAGCTTATAATTAAAATTATGGAGAAAAACACAACATCCAGTATCTTAACAAAAAAATTTCTGCTCTGATTTGGAAGAAAAAACCCTGAGTAGAAGCTCACATCAAGAAAATAGCTCCTCGGTTCACAGTAGCATCGCTCTGCTAACATGCTAACAGCACATTTGAGCTACTCACCCCGCCCTTCCTGTGCTGAATCGTAGGGTAA
>NW_024583815.1:41678-46679 GCF_018398535.1 Haplochromis burtoni
TGAGCTTCTACTCAGGGTTTTTTCTTCCAGTTCAGGCCGATCACCATAACGGTCGCACGACTGAAAAATCGGCTCAAAATGGGCCAAAAATCGCACAGTGTAAGCCCAGCATTAGGACAGAGAGGGGCCTATTCGTTTTCTGGTCACAAAATAATAATGTAGCCATTCTACAAAGAGCAAGGATCCGTAAGAGTAGAGCTGCCTTCAATGGGTGTGGCTGATGTTTTGCCTAGTTTAAGTTTATTCAAGTAGTGTTTCGTCAGAGGAAGTAGGTTAGGCATTCAGACACAACCGGTTAGAGCTAGATCAGTCTGTCAAACCAGTTTATTGCATGTTAAGGTAACAATCTCTGACCATTAGGGATTTCTTGAAAGGCACTATGAAAATCAAAGTTATTATTATTATTATCATCAATACTAATAATAAACAGAGTGCCAGTCTAGACTTCCTGTACAAGGGTAACTGGTCAATCTATAAAGGCTAGGTTTGATTTGCCATTTAATTTTATGTAATCTTTAGAAATTCAAGAATGTGAAACTACTTCATCTTCAGTGCTCTTACCTAGTTCAGTTAAATTTTCTTCTGTTACACTGTCAAGGAAATCTCTTTCATCTTTCACTCCTAGATCTAGAAACTTTCTGTAGTGACCTTCCAGTCTGTGTCCTTTGAGTAGGTTGTAAATGGCAGCCATCTAAAGTTGACAAATGCAACAAAACAAGAATATTTCAAATGTAAATCGCAATTACAATTCACACAGATATATTCTAAAAATATAGTTTTCAGTTAATAGTTTAACTGTAGAAATCTTACCTCGATGCACTCAAGATCAAGTACAAGAACAGCAATGAGTTTTATTTTCTCTTTCCTTCTGGAGTGGAGTAAACAGCTGGGGTGGAGTTTCACGAGTGGAGCTGTGAAACTACTTCATCTTCAGTGCTCTTACCTAGTTTAGTTAAATTTTCTTCTGTTACACTGTCAAGGAACAGAAGAAAATAGCCCCACCCCATGGGGTGGAGTTTCTTTTGTTTTTGCAAGTTTCTTTTTGTTTACTAGAAAAGAAACTTGCCATCAAATATTGCTTGTTAACACTGGATATGTAAAACAGAAAGCAACTTTGTCAACAGATTTAAGTTTTCACTTAGTTTTAACTGGTATCATTTTAGGGTGACATGTCTCATAAAAAGTACAGGGCTATTTAAGCATTTGTAAGTGTCACTGAAATGGCTTATGGACACACCTAAACAACACACCTCTACTGTCGTGGACCCAGCCCTCTCCGTTGGTTCTGTGGTCTCCCTCTCTTCTTCTTAAGGCGAGGGTGGACAGCCATTCAGAGCTCAATTTTTGACCTACCTCATCAGTGAAATCCGTGCTCTTCCTAGTTGAAATTAACTAAGGTCCCTGTTGGCTTCAAGGAGTGATGTGTGTTTCTCCTGTGTACAGGTCTGTCCTGCTGTTCTGTTACCTGGTGAATAGTAAGAGAGAGTACACCTGAATAGTGAGAGTGATTTTGTGTGTCGTGTGGATCGGATGTTGTCTTCCTCCCTCCTGATCCCTATCAGGATTACCTTTGTTCTGCACATTGTATTATCTTCTGTTATTTGTAATTAAACCTTCAAAATCTTAGATACGAGTCCTGCCTCCAAGTCCCGCTCACCTGCTCCAGACGTGACATCTACAATCTACAACCTGGAATGGAGGTAGCGGTGAAAAAGTTCAAATAATATTTGTTGTATTGAACTTCTTTCCTTATGTGTGCTGATAAATTAACAAAGAAGTTTACACTTTACCTATTTTTCACAATGTATAATACAATAGCCTTTATTCTATTGTCATTGTATATATATAACGAGCTGAGGTGGGAATTAAACAAATACAAATTCATCACTGTACTTAACTACAATTTTAGGTTATCAGTACTTTACTTAAGTAGTTTTTTTTCTGACTACAAATAAATGTACTTTCTACTCCTTACATTTTCAAAACAGGTTTTGGTTTAGTGCATTTGACGGAAGTTCTTTATGTGGGCTGGGTCCTTCGAAGGCCGAGAAGGACAGAAGTTTTTATTATAAGGCTGGATGAAAATATAGACCGTTCAGTACAGTTCAGTGCAGGCTAAAGTAGCTGGTTTGCAGTGTTGTGGTAAAGTTTACAGTAATGCATGTTGTACTGGTGCAGTGCAAGCTATGGTTTTGATGGTCAATGTTACACCAAGCCAAGTGAAACTGTGCTTATCTCTTTAAGCTTATCTGTGCGATTATGTTACTGAATTCAGTTAAGACTGAAGCTTACAGCACAGCTCAGGTGATCACAGCCTGTATGCAAAAACCCCCCCAAACAAATATACTGTAGCTCACAAAACAGGTCTTTTTACAGGTCTTCTTTCTAGTCAATGTCCCTCATGCTTCACTGTTACACTGGACCTTAGGGTACCCAACATGTAAAATCTCACATTAACCCATGAATACAGCAATTAGTACAACTTTGATACAATTCAGGATGTGTTATTTAGCTATTTTAATTCCCAGTGATGATTCCCTTTTATTTGATTTCTGATAATAATGGATAGTTATGGATGAATAAGGCCATGAAAAAAGGAGAATGAAAGGAAACCGCGCTGTGAGAAAATGCCAATTTATTTTAGCCAATTGCTAAATGCTTTTAGAAAAAAAAAGTATTCCTTAGTCTTTCTAATTAGTTAATTTAGTGCTAACCTATTTTAAACAAATCTTTTCTATTACCTGAACAATCAGTTAATAGACAAAAATAAACAATGGTGAAAGCCAGATCATGAAAGACTTTGATTAGTCAAAAATCACAAATATTAGCTTCTTTTTTTTGTTATCTAAATGATCTGACCACCCTACCAGTGTAATTTATGTTTGGTAGCAAGATTTATAACAATTTTGTTTGGATGAACTGTTAGTGTAAAGCAGTGGTTCTCAAACTTGTTCTGGCATGTCCTGCTTCAAAATATTCATGCCCCAATAATATTTTTTTATGTATCACTAACAATAAAAACGGTTCAAAATGAATTGTAAAATCACTTAAATACTGACCTAATTTCACTTCATACTGTTTACCTAGCTGTCAGTGCCCCACCTGCAGGGGCTCCACGCTCACTGAAACTGAGTGAAGCAACTCAACAGAAATGACGCAACTGCTCCAAAAGCTACTTTTTGACTGGTGCAAAACAGCAGATGTTTTTTCCTGACTTACTGAGAGATGAAACTGCACAGCTGCTCACACATATGTGACAAATTGTGACTGTAACATTCACTGATGCACATTATTTTTTTAATCCAAGGCTCTAAAGTAGAAAGTACAAATGTAAAGAAAACGAAAGCTTAAATGATTGAATTGAATCATGTGCTCCTCTCACATATAGTAAGTGGTACATAGATGAGGCTGAGCAGGCCTCATCTATGTCACCTCATGGGGACTGAAGCGTCTATAATCAGTCTTGATAATGAATAAACCACTCAGAATATTATGTAACCCCATGACCATGCTGCAATGTCTCTCAGCAGTGTTGCCAATTTTACTTGCAGTTTCTATTTTCTTGCACTTGAAAATTTTCATCAGTTCCTGAGCATCCTTGGATCTGCCCTTGGGCAGGGCCACCACAGCTTCACGCATGTGGAGCTAACTGGGGCAATCAGGCCAAAGGGGATTTAGGCTCTGCGCTGTCATTTTTTCCCTGCCAGTTCGTCACCTACCTGATGTTGGTAACCGGCTCTTACGTTCATGTTTCTACTATCAAATAGGTTGACTTACATTATTTCTTGTGCTCCAGGACTTTCTCCAGCGCTGACTGCTGCTCACCTCTTGGATCTCGGTTCGTACCCACTCATTTGGAAATATCTCCAGACCTCACCTGCCTGCCCTCCTGCCCGCTTACCACTTTGGATCCAACAGACCCCAGGTCAGCCGTTTCACCTTCTCAAGCTCCGAGGAATTACATAACTTCACCTCCACCTCCTGCAAGTGTGATGTTTACAGCATTTTATTTTGAAAGGTCGAATGTAAGGCGGAAGGAGGATATACAAAAAAGGAAGACAACAGAAAACGGTAGATGAACAAGTTAGCGCTGCAGACTGTGTTGCCGCTGCAAGCCTGAGAATTAAAGAATGGAACTGAGAAATACTGAAGGTGTCATCATTAATGTTTGAGGCATGCAAACATTACATTGGCGACGAGAGTAAAGGTTACAACCAAAGCAAGACGAAGGAAGTTGCCCTACCCGGAGCTTAGGAGACAAGAACATGGCTGCACACGCTACTCCACTTCCACCCTTCGACACGGAGACCGACCTCGGTTCCGTCGGACCTTGCTGGACGAAATGGCTTCAGAGGTTTGAAAACTACACCACCGCAATGAATATTACTGGAGATGCAAGATTAAGAGCATTATTGCTGCATGTGGCTGGTGAAAAAGTGCATGATGTTTACGACACGTTAGCAACGGATGGCGACAAGTACGTGGATACAAAACAGAAATTGTCAGCGTACTTTGCGCCTAAGAAAAACATGCAGTATCAGATTTATCTGTTCAGGAAAGCGGTGCAGGAGTCAGGTGAAACGTTGGACAACTATCACACCAGGCTTAGGATTCTAGCCAAAAACTGTGAGTTTGCAGACATGACTGCAGAAATCAAAACACAAATTATCCAAAGCTGTACATCATCACAGCTGCGTAGAGAAGCACTCAGAGAACCTGATTTAACGTTGGATGATCTATTAAATCATGGGCGTACATGTGAGTTGTCTGAATTGCAAGCTACAGGGATGGAAGCTGACAAGACAGCTGCAGTTAATAAAGTACAGCACAAAACAGGACGTGACACCACGGCTAGAAACAAATGGACACCCTCATGGCAGCTGAATAACCGCTGTCGAAATTGTGGAGGCAGATATCCTCATGAGCAAGGCTGCCCAGCCAAAGACAAAATCTGTAATTCTTGTGGCAAATACAATCATTTTGCAAAGCAATGTCGCTCAA
>NW_024583816.1:0-1345 GCF_018398535.1 Haplochromis burtoni
GTCTGCTGGAAAATCGACTTTTCGTCAAGGGTGAGAAATGCCAGTTTCATGTTCAGTCTGTGCCGTTTTTGGGGTTTATTGTGGAGGAGGGGCGGCTACGAGCCGATCCTGCTAAGGTGAAGGCAGTGGTGGAGTGGCCCGAACCCAAGACGCGTCGAGAACTGCAAAGGTTTATCGGGTTCGCCAACTTTTACAGGAGGTTCATCAGGAACTTTAGCCAGGTGGTTTCTCCCCTCACACAACTCACTTCTCCCAAACTGCCCTTTCTATGGTCTAGTTCCGCGCAGCAGGCATTTGCTCGTTTGAAACAACTGTTTTCCTCTGCTCCCAGTTTGATCCAGGCTGACCTCACCCGACCATTTGTGGTGGAAGTGGACGCATCGGATTCGGGGGTGGGGGCCGTTCTCTCCCAGCGGGTGGGTGGCAAGCTGCATCCATGTGCCTACTTCTCTCGACGGCTGACCCAATCGGAACAGAATTACGACGTGGGCGATCGGGAGCTCCTCGCCATCAAGCTGGCCCTGGAGGAATGGAGGCACTGGTTGGAGGGAAGTGAACACCCCGTTGTGGTTTGGACGGACCATAAGAACTTGGCGTATATCCAGGCAGCTAAGCGTCTTAACGCATGTCAAGCCAGGTGGGCCCTGTTCTTTACACGTTTCAATATCACTATAACCTACAGACCAGGATCACACAACACAAAACCCGATGCTCTCTCACGCCAATTTGCACCACACATGGATGACGGAGAGAAGCAGAGACCCATTCTGCCCGCCACGTGCGTCGTGGGAGCTATCACATAGGATATCGAGAGGATGGTTAAAGAGGCCCAGCAACAGGAGCCGGACCCAGGGACGGGCCCTGACGGACGACTGTTCATCCCCACAACGGTCCGGGGCAAGGTTATACACTGGGCCCATACAGCAAAGTTCTCCTGCCACCCTGGTAAGAACCGCACCGTGAGTTTCTTGCGACGTTTGTTTTGGTGGCCCTCTCTTCTCAGGGATGTTCGGGACTACGTTGCGGCCTGCCCTACCTGCGCTCGCAATAAGACCCCCAGTGCCCCCCAGGCCGGTCTCTTGCACCCTCTGCCGGTTCCCAAGCGCCCCTGGTCGCATGTTGCTTTGGATTTTGTCACTGGTCTACCGTCGTCATCAGGTAACACGACCATACTAACTGTTGTAGATCGTTTTTCCAAGGCGGCGCACTTTGTGGCGTTGCCCAAGCTCCCGACTGCCTTAGAGACGGCTCAGCTCCTTACCGAGCATGTTTTTCGGTTACATGGGATTCCACAAGACATTGTTTCTGATCGGGGCCCCCAGTTTACTTCCCGGGTCTGGAGGGC
>NW_024583816.1:2834-4246 GCF_018398535.1 Haplochromis burtoni
AAAAAGAACTAATATAAATAAAATACACTTCAGCTAAATACTTCTAAATTATTTTCCCAAACCACGCGGAGCTGCAAAATAAAGACTAAAGAGCCGCATGCGGCTCCGGAGCCGCGGGTTGCCGACCCCTGCTCTAGACAGAAATCTCGACCCCCCCCCCAATGCTCAGCACAAAGTTACGCTCTTCCCTGGATAAGTAAGGGATAAATAAAAATCACTTGACCCTAAACTGAATGCAGCTGCTAATGTTGTGACAGGAATGACTTGATATCATTCATGACCGATTATGGGACAACAAGTTATTTACAATGGTGTAAAAAACTGGACCTGTTCAGGGCTGCAGCAACTTCATTATTGATCTTTTACCTAATTATATTTGTTGATCACATCTAGCTTACTCATGTTATACCAGCCATCATGGCAAAATGTGACCCAGAGATTTAGTCCAAAAAACTGAAAACCCTGGGAAACAGAACCCATCACACACCTTATGCCTGCTTCTTCATTGCTCCAGGTGATGACAATAACATCAGTAGTTCTAAGCAAGGTCCCAATTTTCAGATAAACAAGTCTGGATGGCTCTGAACATTTTGAGTTTCAATGAGAGTAAAACGGAGGTGATTGTATTTAGACCTAACAATATTTAATGCAACCCGCATGGGAATTGTGGTAGGCTTGAGTCTTATATTAAACAAACATATTAGTTTTGTGTTGCAAAAAAGCTTTTTCCAGTTGAGGCAAATAGCAAAGCGCTAGCCAGTTTAGTCAAGACATGACATGGAGAAGGTAATACATGCCTTTATTTTAACTTGGCTGGACTACTGTAATGCACTTTATGTTGGAGTCAGCCAAGGGTCTCCTGCATGTCTTCAGCTCGTTCAAAATGCTGCTGCCCGCCTCTTCACTGGTGACCACAGGCATGAACATGTAACACATATCCTGTCCTCTCTTCATTGGCTTCCTATTCATGACAGAATTAATTTCAAAAATTGTAACGCTGGTTTATAAAGGCCTTAATGGTCTCCCCCATACCTTTCAGAGTTGCTTCAGCCTTCATGGACCCTTAGGTCAGCCGACCAGCTGCTGTTGGCCAAAATGCAGAGGAGAACGAGCCTTTTCAATTATGGCTCCCAAACTCTGGAATACACTGCCTTTAAATATTAGACAGGCATCTTTGTTTAATCACTTTTGAAAATCTGAATCAGAAGACTTTATTTATCCCTACGGGGCAATTAACAAACAACAGAGCAGCATGACGTTGAAGATAAGGACAATAAGAACAAGCAATAAGAGTGAGATAATAAATACACAAAATATACAGTATATACACAGTTTTAAAATTAAAGTGACTGAATAGGTGAATAAATAACTGTAAGTGACTAAAAGTGAGTAAAGTGTCGGCAGTATAAAAG
>NW_024583816.1:4904-6631 GCF_018398535.1 Haplochromis burtoni
CTGACAGCAGTGACAGGAGAACTGTGTCGTCAGCATATTTCACCAGGTGACAGAGCTGTGTGGATCTGCAGTCATCAGTGTAGAGGATGAAGAGCAGGGGGGAGAGCACACAGCCCTGGGGGGAGCCAGTGGAGCTGAGACCGGAAAGAGAGTTGTTGACCCGTCCTGTTGGTCAAAAAGTCCAATATCCACAGGATTAGCTGATCGTCCAGGTGAAATCGGGAGGAAAGTTTAGTGGGCAGGATGTGAGGCTGCAGAGTGTTGAACGCTGCTGAGAAACCAGCAAACAGGAGTCTGGTGGAGGAGTCAGGGAGCTCCAGATGTTTGTGGATGGAGTCCAAGAGGAAGATTGTTGCATCATCGACGCCTCTGCGTGCACGGTAAGCAAACTGGAGTGGGTTGATATGTTTATTATATGTATTATTGTGTGTTTATGTGTCAGTGTTTTCATCTCGTGTGCTACTCCTTTGTTTCTGTACAGCACTTTGGGCAAACTTTCTGTTTTTAAATGTGATATATAAATAAAATGGATTTGGAAGTCTTTTTTTAGTGAGTACATTTGATTTAAAAATATAAAAGAAGAATAACAGAAGCATTTTTTCAGTGAATCAATACATGTGCATTATGTTTTTTTTTCTTTTGTAGTTTGTTTGATGCTTGTATTCTCTGGTTTTCTGCTTTAATATTGTTTATATGCATCTTGTATTTTATCTGATACAACATTACACTTGATGTATTTAATACACCTGTATTAACATTAATGGTGTCAGTTTTTGTCTTGTTCAAAAACACCACATCAGGGGTTAGGGGACCAGGGGCCATTTTCTACATTTCTACAAAAACAGTCAAATAAATGTGTTCTTTGTTTCATTCATCACTGTATTTTAAAATGAAGTCCAGTTGTAAAATGTAAACACAAAGGTTTGAGCGCACATAATTACACTGATAAATGTCTTAATATTATATCCAAACGGACAACATGCATCAAATGAAAGATAACTCAAACTTTGAGTTTTAAACTGTGACACAATTTGTAATAACGCTGGACTACACTCTCTTCTCTTTAATTTGCACAGCTACAGTGAATTAAGTGTTTTATATGGATGTTTTCTATTTATGTGTCTCTTTTATTAAAGTAATATGTATATTTTAGGATTTTCTCCAAAGAAAAAATTAACAAGTTTGCATATTAACTCTGTGACTGGCATTCACGTGAAGTGTAACCTCACTGTGAACACTGAGGGAAATGTTAACTGATGGAATAACATTATTGTTGCCAACTGACGGTGTTCTGTATTCATCAATACCAAAGTTACTTAATACACCACTCAATTTAGCTCTGCTCATAATGGCTGCTTCTTTAGTTCTTGTCCAGGGTGAGTGGCCAGAATAACCGGCTGGAGTCAAAGGGCAGACAGAGGCTGAGTGATTTTCCAAAAATAATATTTTTATTTACAAAAGAAATATGAAACTATGAAGCGTAGTGTCCGTATGGCTATGATCCAGAGTTCCAGGTTGTTCCACGTCCAGAGGTGACGGCAGGAAGTGCAGGCAGGTAAAACAGGTAATCTGAATATATATTTTTAACTCAAAAGTACAGTTTTTAAGTTTAATTTTGCTGAAACAACAAACTAATAAAAAATAAATCTGATTGAGGAATCACTCATCTTTGGAAAAGAGAGTTTATTACAGAGAAATGGCTCTTTCCAAAATAAAAGCTATACTAT
>NW_024583816.1:41058-46652 GCF_018398535.1 Haplochromis burtoni
CACACGCTTCTTGCGACCCTGTTGACTATTTTGAATGAAACGCTTGATTGTTCGATGATCACGCTTCAGAAGCTTTGCAATTTTGAGACTGTTGCATCCCTCTGCAAGATATCTCACTATTTTTGACTTTTCTGAGCCTGTCAAGTCCTTCTTTTGACCCATTTGCCACACTCATTTGCCTAATAATTCTGCACTCCCTGTAATACTGAGGACATGTCTAATGCTATTCTAAAACTAAAACTTGAATACAATCATATTTTGGGAACCCAAGTTAGAATCAATATTATTAAATTGAAACAAAGACACTTTGAGTTGGGAGGTAAACCCCATAAATTACTTGCCAGACAATTAAAAGATCTGCAAGCCCATCAGACCATACACAAAATTGCCTCCTCTTATTAACGATTAATGACAGATTCTTTGAATTTTTCAGCCAACTGTACTCTTCTAAATCAAACGCTACTGACTCTGAGCTTTTTATCTTTCTTAACTCTCTGAGTATTCCCCTCACAGAGTCTGCCACCCAAGCGCTTGAAGCATCACAGAAGTCAAAGCTGCTATCCTTTCTTTTCCTAGCGGTAAAGCCTGCGGACTGGATGAGTTCAACATAGAATTTTATAAAGCCCATATTGATATAATCGCTCCACTTTTACTCAGAATGGTGAACTGCTCTATTGCACGGGGCTTTTTTCCTGATAGCATATATGATGCACACGTTTGTCTTCTCCCTAAGATGGACAGCGACCCCACCAATGTGACTTCACCCACTTAGTTCATTAAACTATTATCAAAAATCATTGCAAAAGTCTTTTCTTCACGCCTTAATAAATGTTTGGGCACTTTAATTCAACAAGATCAAACTGGGTTTATCCCAGACAGATTTGCTTTCTCTAATACCCGTCGTCTATTGAATGAACTGTATGGAAAAAACTCTCCAAATTCAGCTGTTATTTCATTAGACGCACAACAAGCTTTTGATCAAATTGAGTGGAAATACCTGTTTGCTACGCTTGAGAAATTTGGCTTTGGTCATAATTTTACAACTTTGGTACGTATGCTTTATGCACGGCCAAGATCATCAGTACTGACAAATTTTGATAGATCACATCCATTTCTGCTTCACCGGGGGACTAGGCAGTGTTGCTGTTTATCTCCACTGCTCTTTGCTTTAGCTATGGAGCCTCTGGCCATTGCAGTTAGAAGCAGCTCTGATATTGTGGGTATATCCTGTGGTCCTGTCAAATCTACTATAACTCTACATGCAGATGATGTGGCTCTAACACTGTCTGATGCCAGGCTCTCTTTGCCTCCCTTGCTTCATCTCATTAACAAATTTGGACAACTCTCTGGTTTCACAATTAATTGGGACAAGTCCATTTTTATGCCACTGGCAGATGGTCTCAACTCTAGCTTCATCTCTAGCTTACCCTTTAAAACCACCAGCAGTCACTTTAAATACCTAGGTATTAACAGTCCCAGAAACCGTAAGCTGCTATTTAAATTGAACTTTCAGGTCCTCGTTGATAGTATTAAAGCTAAGATAGATAAATGGACTCTTCTCCCACTTTCTTTAATTGGACGTGTCAATATAATTAAAATGGTAGTACTTCCTAAATGTATTCATCTTTTCCAAAACATACCCATCTCTCTATCGAGTCTATCATTTTGTCTTTCATCTGGGCAAATAAACCCTGTAGGAGCCATAACTAAATGTATTGAATTTTGATGATCACTGGGTTTTCATTTGTTTGGTTGCTATGGTGATGTGTAATGGGAGTCACGTGGGTGCTAGCGGTGACATTAAGAGGGCGTTGTCAGTCTGTCATTCACTGGTTTCATTTTGACAGAGGGGAGGGCTGGGTAGCCTTAGTTTTTGTTGACCGCTGCACGAGTTTCCCCTTGTTGCATTAGAGCCTGTCATGTTTTAAGAGTCTGAATCAGGAGCCGATGACATTACTCTGTAAACTCTCAAAGGACTTTAATAAACAAGTAAGCAATTCCACCTCTGGCATTATTGCGTAAAGTTGACAGCGCGTCAAGCAAAGAGGCGGCCTCCATTCCCGGCCTCTAACGACTGTGGAAGTCGTTACATCCTTTTTTTAAAACTATCGACTCTATCATTTTGTCTTTCATCTGGGCAAATAAACCGCATAGAATTTCAAAGGCACACTTGCAGAAACCCTCCTCTGAGGGCGGATTAGGCCTCCCAGTTTTCAGGCACTACTATTGGGCTTGCAATGCCAGAACATGGGTTTTCTGGAACAGTGTTTCAGCTGTTCCTGCTGTTTAGAAGGGATGCTTTCCTCCTTGGCCTTATATAGAGGCGCACAACACTAAATAAATTTTTGGTATGTCACTTGATGCTATTCTGTTTTCTAAGCCAAACATACCTATCAAACTTCTAAGTAATGATTTTGTTCTAGGTCATTCTCTTAGGATCTTAAAGTAAGTTAGGGGTGCTTTGTGCCTTCCAGACCTATCCATTTTTGCTCCCATAACTGAAAACCTTTCTTTTTCACCCGGCTTGATGGACCCTGTGTTTAAGCTTTGGTCTGAATTATGTCTTCACACTATTAAGGAGCTCTACATCGACAATTGTTTTGCTTCATTTGCTCAGCTGCAATCAAAATGTATGCTTCCCTCTGCTCATTTATTTAGATACTTACAAATTAGGAATTTTGTTAAACACTCTTTTGCCCATCTGGATAAGCCCCCTGCTCATAGTGACTTTTATGATTATTTGATTAAAAATCAAACTTCCAAACACCTAATCAGCCAGTTTACTACACTTTTTACACTTACACAACCTGCTAACCACATCAAGTAAGCTTGGGTTAAGGACTTGGAAGTAGACATATCGGATGCTTTGTGGGACAATGGGTTGAAGAAGATTAAAGAACGCTCTGTTAATGCCAGACTACAACTTATACAGTTCAAGGTCCTTCATCGTTTGCATTTTTCTAAAGCATAGACGGAAAAATGCTGCCTAGCTATTTCGTCTTTGTGTGACAGATGCAAAGCAATGGAGGGAACCCTCGGTCACCTTTTCTGGTCTTGCCCCACACTCAGAAGTTTCTGGGCAGAGATATTTAATATATATAACCGGATTTATGACTTATTAAAGCCGGATGGTGTACTTGCAGTGCTAGGCTGCTCCCAAACCTCATTGGCACTCAGACGTCCTCTTCAGAAAGCCTTAATGTTTGGCATGATTGTAGCTAAAAGACTTATTCTTAGAGCCTGGAAATCACCACATTAGAAAGACATAACACAAGTAAGCACAAAATGTTCTCAGTTTCTAAGTGAATGTGTTTATTTAGAAACCCTCATTTATTAGGGAACAAAAAATCCAAACCTACATGAGCCTGTGTGGAGTAATGATGGGATTTCTGGCTGTTTTGGCTCCGACCGGCTCTTCAGGTTGTTTTGTTGCTTTAATTAATTTATTATTAACAATAATATAAAATTATGCACAAAAGGAATTACTAATGTAAAAAAAAGAAGTGGTTTTATTAATATAGGTTTATATATAAATATATACGGTGGCCCCTAGAGACAAAGCAAGTACAAACTCCAAAACACATTTCTAGCATGAACTGAACTTCCAAAACAGAGCTACTAGATCACTTAAATTACACAATGGAAAGTATATGTGTATTGTTTATGCATTTATACACAAGCACTCACATATATTCAAATAATTAAAAAGAAAAAGTTGCTTTACCTGTTACTACCACACACCAAATCAGGTCGTTGGTACTTGCTGACTTGTGTAGCTACTAGGTAACAAAAGCTCAACACTGCGCCCAGCATCCTGGAGCACTGCTGTTGTGTTTTGTATGTTTTTTGGAGCTTTTACGTGCTCCTGAATTTTTACGTGAGAGAGAGAGAGTGTGTGAGAGAGAGAGAGTGAGAGAAAGAAAAAAAAAACACCCCACAGCTCGCGATAAGGAGCCGGCTCGCGTCGTTCACGTCAAAGATCCGGCTCTAAGTGTCATTTCGTTCGCGACCGACACATCACTAGTGTGGAGGATTGGACATTGGGGCAAGAGCTAGAAACACATATCACAATCCTGTCACAGTGGGTGGCCGTCCTTTTTGGTACTGTGTCTAAGAGTACTGTGGCTGTAGCTCAGCTGGTAGATGAAGGTCACCTACTAATTGGTAGGTTGGTGGTTCAAGCCCTCTGTGTTCCAGTCTTTGCTCCGTGTGAATGTTAGAGAGAAAGCACTCATAAAAAAAGTGCCTTTTTATATTTGGACCATGGTACTCTGTACTATAGTTCTAATAAGAAAGTCATTGATATGCTTATTAATTTAATTTGGAGGTTGGTCAAATTGGCTTTATGAAAATCTTGGAAGAACTGTATGAGTGGTAACATCTCGAATATCACGCTGTTCATCAGGGACAAAGATTTGCAGTATGACTTGTCCAGGCATGGAAGTTTTTACAGGACAAAAACAAAAACAAAAAAAACATATATTGCAAATGAAGAATGGTATTAGTGACGATGACGAGCTCCTTGATTACATTATTTTCTAATGACTTCTTTCTTCTTTCTGTTGACATTCAAGAAATAATTGTATGGTAGGATTTGAAAACATTAAGATTATGTCACAGTCTATGAGGCAGACTGTGAGGAAATGAGAGTAAGAGGACGTACGTGCAGACAAACAGAGGAGTAGGCGGAGGTTAAAGTGAAAGTGAGAGTTCATTTAGAGGCTGAACAAAAACACTACAAAGCAGCAACAAAGGAGGAAACTGAAAACACTAACAAAACTAACTCCAGTCCTCTAGAGCTACTGTCCTTCAGCTTTTACATGCATCCCTACTCCAGCACAGCTGAAACAAATGGTTGGATTACCTCGTTAGCATGCCATCAAGTTTGGCAAATGCCTGTTAACAAGCCATTCATTTGATTCATGTGTGTCTAGGGATGGGTACCGGTGTCCGGTGCCATGATGTCACCGGTTCTGACATAAACGGTAGTAACCAGACCGAAAAGCAGCGCACATTTCGGTGCTTTTTTTCGGTGCTTTTTTTTCCTGAGCTGTGGTACACTTCTAGCCAATCATTTTACGTTTCCGAGGATAGTAGGCGGGGCCAGGTACGTACGTTCTTTTAGAGCAGAGCTACAGATTAAAATGCCCAAGGCGAAGCGGTCAAAGTCTGGCTGTACTTCACAGCAAAAGATGCAAACTCAGCAGCCTGCAACAAGTGCTTTATGCTGATACTGTGATACTGTCAAAGGAGGTAACTCCTCGAATCCGATGAAACACCTGGCGACGCATAGAGTTTTTTTAAAGCCCAGAAATGCGCCGTATTTGATAGCTTGCTGCGAGACCTCACACCGAGCACATCTACTGTGCGTGAGTTGCCTGTTATCTGACCTGGAGTTAGCAATATCCCCCAAAAACCCCGAAGAGGAGAGTCCTGGCCCCGCCCTGCCAGTGTAGCAGAAATGATGAGGATGATGATGCAGCAGCAGCTGTTCTTCTCTGCGTGAGTAGCTTCATGTTGTTCGTGTGTAATTTACGTTGAGTAGGCTAACCACGTTATTACATTAATGCATGTAAGGTGAACTAGCAAACATC
>NW_024583817.1:0-9855 GCF_018398535.1 Haplochromis burtoni
CCACCTTTCCACAGTTGTGGCATTTTTCTGAAACAAACCTGCAGTCCTTGGCCACATGATTTAGCCCTCCACATCTGTAGCACTTCCTGACAACCTGTTGTGACGTCGAGCCACCGTCCTCCATCTTGCTCACCGCTCCTAATCCTTTAGTGAATCGCGACTGTTCCGTCATGCTTTTCAAATCCACAATGTCTCTGTTAGCAGCCTCCATTGCTTGAGCAAACTTCCGCGCCTTTTCAAATGTTAGCGAATCCTCTGCTAACAATCTGCGCTGTATTCTGTCATCGCTTATTCCACATACTAAATGATCCCGCAGCATCACCGTCAGGGAGTCTCCAAAGTTACAGTCCTGTGCGAGCTTCCTCAGCTCCGCTACATAATCGCCCACACTTTCCTCCGGCCTTCTATTCCATGTGTTAAACTTCCACCGCTGCACAATTTCACTCGGCTTAGGGTGAAAATGATTGTTCAATAATCCCACCAACTCAGCATAAGAACGATCCCCTGGCTTGACCGGACTGAGTAGGTTCCTAATCAGGGCATAGGTCTGTGCGCCCACGCAACTCAACAGTACCGCTCGCTTCTTCTCCTCCTCCTTAATATCATTCGCCACAACGAAGTAATCCAAAATCTCACAATATTCCCCCCAGGATTGCAGCTCGCTGTCGAACGGTGCCACCGAGCCCAAAGTGGTAGCCATTATTCCACACCGAGGGTTACGCTCCACTTCCCACAGATGCTAGCGCTGTACCACTTGCCAACCTCAGTTCATAAGTCACTCTACACTCTCCGTGACGTTTTCCCGTGTTTGTACGATTTCAGGTTTGTTCTCTAGTTTTACAAAATTTAGGTTCTCACTTAGTTTTGTCCTTCTGTTCATTTTCACTCACTGTAAATAAACTCACTCGCTTCACTGCCATTGTCTGCAACTTTGATCCTCCTTCACAACACCACATGACTGCTGCCCCAGCTGTGACACACAGGCTTAATCTGTGCATTCTGAGTTAAAAGGTTAACTAAATATTATCTATAAAATGACACATTAGCAGTTAAAAGCAGTTAAAAGGGCAGGGATAGCTCAGTAGGTAAAGTGGTCACCCCGTGATCGGAAGGTCGGCGGTTCGAATCCACCTAACGGCTACCCTGAGGTACCCCTGAGCAAGGTACCGTCCCTACACACTGCTCCCCGGGCGCCTGCTTAGTGGGCTGCCCACTGCTTCACTGAGTGAATGGGTCAAATGCAGAGAAAAACAAGTAATTTCCCCATGGGGATCAATAAAGTATCCATTATTATTATTATTATTAGTTGGAACAAGATAACACATTTATTATGCCAGCCTATTTTCATATTAAAGCTACGTCAGGAAGATTGATCTGTAATTTTAAATAACATGTGAATAACATTAAATTAGATTTTTGTACAGTTATAACCACATTACTTCGAACATAATTATTTGAATCTCCAGCACTACAAATAAAACAGTGAACCACAGTACTATATTATATGTGTATTGTAAATACGTAGAAAATAGAAATGAATACCTCAATACTGCAAATATGAACACAATAACAAATTATTATTTTATGGTAAAAGTAACACAATAATATATTACACTATAAATGTAAGAATAATTTAATACAAGATTTTGAGTAAGATTTTTAATATTAATGCAATCATTAATGACAACACAAGGCTTAAATCTGTGTTAGTTGTATACACATAATTTCACAATTTCAGATTTTTGAATTACATGAATCAAAACAGTGGTTTTGACACACTAGTTGAGTTTGCTTTGACACAACAACCTTTGGAGGTGTTTAGAAATTTCTTTCATCTTTAGTCCATAAATAATTGGATTGAAGAGAGGATTATATGTTATTATTTGGAGTGTCATTAAAAAACGCGCAGTTTTAGAAAAATCTGATTCCAGTCTAGCTATAATCATGTCATAAGTTATCAAACAGGAATAGTTGATTAAAACAAACAGGTGTGGTAAACAGGTCTGTGCAGCTTTTTTCTTGACTTCTCCAGAGCTCCGATAAACAGTTAAAATTATCTTGGTGTATGTAAAAATTATGAATAGCATTGGAAAAAGTCCGGTATTCAATAAAACAAATGCACCATATACAGAGAAAGCTCTTGACATCACACAGTAAAGCTGGATGAGTGAATTATTACAAAAAATGCCTTTCAAAGTAAAGTTACAGAGTTTGTTATTAATATTTAGTATGATCACAACTGCAACTTGACAAGCAGGCAAAAGCCAAGCTAATACAAGCAGAAAAACGACAGTTATTTTTCTCATTTTTGTTGGATATTGCAGAGGTTTACATATAGACACATATCTGTCATAGGCCATGGCTGACAACAATAAGAACTCTGAGCAGCTTAAAGAGTAAAATATAAAAACTTGAAAGAGACAGACTTGATAAGATATGATCTGTTTTTCAGATAAGAAATCAGCCAAAAGCTTTGGATAAATATTAGTGCTGAAAAAAAGGGAATTTAATAACAAAGCTGCAATGAAAATATACATGGGCTCATGCAAGCTTTTATGAATAACAATGAGGTATATGATAGAGGTATTACAGCAAATTATTAGAATATATGCTGTGAACAGTATCATAAAATAGAGATATCTGTATTTCTGCACTTCCACATGTCCACCAAGAATTAGATATGTCATATTTAATCCAGGGTTCATTAAAAAAGTTATTTAAAAAATGTAACTAGGTAAGTATATAGTTTTATATAGTTAAACTGTATGAAAATAAATCTCCCTCAGAAGTTGCAAATAGCGAAAGTTAACAAGAACAGATCTTAATCATTCCTCTTTCCCTTCCTCTGAAATGCACTCGGTATGTATTCATCAGAATTCAGAAAGTGAAGTGTTAAACATTTTTACCATGGTTTTATGAGACTGCATAATCCTCAATGGAGCTTGTTAATAATTCATGACACTCCTAAAAACTCTGGAGGCTTCAAATCACAGGAAGGTTATTAGTATCGCAATGGGCCCAAAACGATATACAGCGGGGATGCAAAAGTTTGTGCAACCTTGTTAATAGTCATTATTTTCCTGTATAAATCGTCGGTTGTTACAATAAAAAATGCCAGTTAAATATATCATATAAGAGACACACAGTGTTATTTGAGAAGTGAAATGAAGTTTATTGGATTTACAGAAAGTGTGCAATAATTATTTGAACAAAATCAGGCAAGTGCATAAATTTGGGCACAACAAAAAAATAAATGAAATCAATATTTAGTAGATCCTCCTTTTACAGAAATTACAGCCTCTAAATGCTTCCTGTAGGTTCCAATGGATTGTGGTTGAAGGTATTTTGGATCAGTCCTCTTTGCAAAACATCTCTAGTTCATTCAGGTTTCTTTAACTCACACCACAGATTTTCAATAATATTCAGGTCTGGGGACTGAGATGGCCATTCCAGAACGTTGTACTTGTTCCTCTGCAAGAATGCCTTAGTGGATTTTGAGCAGTGTTTCGGGTCGTTGTCTTGTTGAAAGATCCAGCCCCGGCGCAGCTTCAGATTTGTCACTGATTCCTGGACATTGGTCTCCAGAATCTGCTGAGAGGAATCCATATATCCCTCAATTTTGACAAGATTCCCAGTCCCTTCACTTGCCCCACAGCCCCACAGCATGATGGAACCACCACCATATTTTACTGTAGGTAGCAGGTGTTTTTCTTGGAATGCTGTGTTCTTTTTCCTCCATGCATAACGCCTCTTGTTATGCCCAAATAACTCAACTTTAGTTTCATCAGTCCACAGCACTCTATTCCAGAATGAAGCTGGCTTGTCCAAATGTTCTTTAGCAAACCTCAAGCGGCTCTGTTTGTGCTGTGGGCAGAGAAAACTGAGCCTGTGGTCTTCCATTTTTTCAATATGTTCCTAACTGTGGAAACAGACAGCTTAAATCTCTGAGACAGCTTCCTTTATCCTTACCCTAAACCATGATGGTGAACAATCTTTGTCTTCAGGTCATTTGAGAGTTGTTTTGAGACCCCCATGTTGCTACTCTTCAGAGAAAATTTAAAGAGGAGGGAAACTTACAATTAACCCCCTTAAATACTCACCAGTGTATGGGGTCAGGTGTCACTGAGCTCACCAAGCCAATTTGAGTTCCAATAATTAGTTCTAAAGGTTTTGAAATCAATAAAATGACAACAGTGCCCAAATTTATGCACCTGCCTGATTTTGTTTAAACAATTATTGAACACTTTCTGTAAATCCAATAAACTTCATTTCACTTCTCATATATCACTGTGTGTTTCTCCTATATGATATATTTAACTGGCATTTTTTATTGTAACAACCGACGATTTATACAGGAAAATAATGACTATTTTCATTCGTGGCTCCTGATCGTGGGGCGATCGTGGCTCAAGAGTTGGGAGTTCGCCTTGTAATCGGAAGGTTGCCGGTTCGAGCCCCGGCTTGGACAGTCTCGGTCGTTGTGTCCTTGGGCAAGACACTTCACCCGTTGCCTACTGGTGGTGGTCAGAGGGCCCGGTGGCGCCAGTGTCCGGCAGCCTCGCCTCTGTCAGTGCGCCCCAGGGTGGCTGTGGCTACATTGTAGCTTGCCATCACCAGTGTGTGAATGTGTGTGTGAATGGGTGGATGACAGGTTCTGTAAAGCGCTTTGGGGTCCTTAGGGACTAGAAAAGCGCTATACAAATACAGGCCATTTACCATTTACTATATATGTGTCCTGATCCCGTGAGGCGGTCCCCCTGACTGGATAAACCTCCACACACCAATCAACTGGAATTTCAACGGCATCGAGCTTATGGCTGGAAGGTTCAGAAACAGTAAAGTTAAAACAGGTATAATTTGCTTTTCTCAGTGTGAATAGCCCTATTACAGTTTTATTATCAATTGGGCGAAACAGACTGGCCAATGTGGTGCAGATGCCCTTCAAAACCGCCTCCATAGTTAATCTGAGCATACACTTAAATCCCCAACGGTCCTCCAGATAATGGGGTGCCGGTTCAGTAAACAAATGTGGTCTGGCCGCCGCACAGGCCACACAATCAGACACATCTAACCACAAATTACTATCCCTACAGCCAGTAGCCATAGAGATCAGCTGTCTAAGTTTCATTTTGGTGTAATCTACTATATTAATCCCTGTAAAATTCTCTACTAATTTTCTTACTTGGGTTGAGGACAAATTTTGTGGTGAACTTCTAAAATTCACCTTGACCACCCCATATGGACAATCCCCGATAACATCTACTCCTAACTAAAATAAACCAGCCTATTGGCGATCCCCGTGGGTGGCGGAGCCATCCAGTTCCCCAACGACAAAGTCACTAAATTCTGTGGGGTCCTAAAATCTCGCTGTATATAAAACCTGTCCCCCCAGCTCCCTTGATTTTGGTGTACCCACAACCTGCGACCGGGCACATCTCCCGCTCAACCGTGTCCACCCCTGTTGACAGAAATGATTGAATGAGATTTAATAAGACCCAAATATCATGTGTCCTGTAACTTCGGCCACCATAATGTATGGCTGCACAGAGATCGAACATGGACGAAGTCATGGACCCTGCCACGTAGTCCAACTCGGCCACCGTAATAATTTAAACAGGTGTCGGTTTTATCTGATGTGCTGCGATTGGTTCGTCTCACCATGGACTGGCGTAATCTGAAGTCTGTCTCCGGGCAAGTTACATTCAAGAAAAATCACAGTTACAGTAACGACAATAATGACCCCTAAAACTCCCACTACTCTCCAATTTCCCCGCAACCCAATTTTGATCACTTCTCCAATCCCTTACATTGTACTTAGACTAGAACCTCTGTCTAAGGAGATTCATTATCTTAGAAATGACCTTTATCTTCTGGGTCGGGTGATTCTCTGCTCGTCTTCTTTCTTCAACTTCAGGAGTTGACCACCCTTCAGTTCGTTGAATAGATCAGGGGATTATTTTGCCCCGGGCGAGGATATATGTTTTTGGGGGTCTCAGCCGAGTCCCCCTTTTTTATCCAGAGCCTTTCGGACCTCCTAGGCTCTTTTGCCACCTTTCCCTCTCAACTGGACGGCATGTGAGGTCCTGGTCACCCATTCAAATGGACCTGTCCACCGCGGCTTATTCCACTTCCAATTATACACCTTCCCCCACACCCACTTCACCTCCGGCACCATCTGCTCCTGTCCTTGATCTGCATGGTAAATGGACTGATTCTTATATAGCGCTTAATAGCACTTATATAGTACTCAAAGCGCTGTATACAACATGCCTCATTCACCCATTTACACCCACACATTACAAGCACACAACCACCAACCTTCCAATCAGTAGCTGATCTGCTCTACCGCCTGAGCCACAGCCACCCCAACAACATCTGCAGTCACCCGTGATGTAAAACTTGAGACAAGAGCCTTGAGTGCTTTAAATTGCCTAACATGTTCTAACCCAGGTACCTCCTCCCTCAAAGTTGGGACCCCTGCGTTGGGCCCAGGAAATTGAACAACTCAGTGTTTTCTTTGAGCTTTGTACTTATCCACCTCTACCTGTCTACAGACCTCCTGGATTCTTCCTTGTGTGATTCCCTAGTGGCGAGTGTTGGAGAGAGAGCCTGCTGTCGTGTGTGTGGATTGTTTGGAGAGCGGGTGCCTTCTCCCTGGAATTCCCTGGAGCCCGGTCCTTCACCCTGTTGTATATAGCACTTTCCCTGCAACTTTTTGTATATACACCTGGTGGACTTGCAAATAGAACTCTCTTTTGTGATGCTGGAGTCTTGCTATTGTGTCCTCCACGCCAAAACTGTAACAGTAACGATGCAACCATACAATGGACTCAGCGGACTCAGCCCCCACTCAGCAGTGCGTCCTCACTGGAACACCATGAACAAATGCTGCAGCTCATTATTATTATCATTATTATTCCACAGTTGGCCACACTAAGTTGGCCCTCGCTCTGCACATACCTCTGGTAAGCCCAGCAGAGTCTCCTCCATCTGTCTCTCCACAGTTACCGGTGCCCGAGCTTCCAGCTCCTTCTCTACCCACTCCTGCCTAACCCCCGGAGCGATCCTTACCGGCACCAGAGCCCTTCTCGGGTGAGTTACACAACTTGCGGGATTTCTGACCCAGGTGACAATTCCAATTTAGACAGTTGCGGAGGACATATGAAACTTATGGGGCTAAAATTGCTTTCGTGTTTACGTGGACAGGCATTAAACTGGGCTCAAGCTGTTCTTAGAACCGATGCCGAAATTTAAAAGTGTGTTTGAAAGAGGTGAGCCCATACAGCTGCTCACCGTTTATTGAATCTCAATACTCCGAGTTTTGGACTCGGATGGGGGCACCTGGCATTGATAAGTACTTTATTGAACAATGTTTGTGATTAACTGGTGATAAGAGATTTACCTGAAACCCTGTCTTACATGATTACATTATGTGTGAAGGTGGACGAACATGCCGTAGAAGCCTCTTGGGTGCGTGGAAGTGACGTCGGGTAGAGGCGCAACTGTTGGAAAAAGTTATCTGGAGTCGAGCAGTGTGGAGGAGGGTTAGCACTAAAAAACACTAATATTCAGTCTCGCTGAAATTCAGTCGCCATCTAGTAGGATGCTCGTCCTCCTGCAATGCAGCCATCACCCAGCCGCCCCACGAATCATCATCCCACTCTTTATCATTTGTTTTCATTTTCCACTCCACCGGTGAGGTAGACCCCTTATGATTTTTTCCCTGACTCCCTTGCTCCAGATCTCCCTCTAATTTCTTTGCCGGTTTCTTAGGGGCCGGGATTGATTGATTGATCGATCATACTTTATTCATCCCGAGGGAAATTGGGTTAAGCCTGCCAGCCAAGCCAGCACCATCTTACCCTTCCGACCATACATACATTACACAAACATCAAACATGGGGAAGACAGGCCAGAGAGGTATAACAATGGAAAATACACAACATGAGGAAAGATGAGGAGAAAAAAGAATTCCCCCCCAGACTGAGCTCCAACAGGGAGAACAAAAGAACAGAAAAAAAACACGTCAGCGCATACAAAAAGCACATGACTATCAATACACCATAGAAACACAAGACGAGCAACAGGGGCGGGTAAAGGGTAGCCGGTGTAGACAGCACATCCGGTCCTGCAGCATGTCTGCGCTGGTCCAGTCGACCGCCATCTTCCCCGAGAGGGGTCAAGCATCGAATGGTAAATGGCAAATGGCAAATGGCCTATGGCAAATGGCCTGTATTTGTGTAGTGCTTTACTAGTCCCTAAGGACCCCAAAAACCAGGCTCGAACTGGCAACCTTTCGATTACAAGACGAACTGCCAACTCTTGAGCCACGATCTCCCTGAAGGCATTTGGAAAGGGAGGGGGGATCAGTGTGTGCATATCAGTGTATGTGTTCTGTTTTCAATATGTTCATATGCTAATGACACAAATAAGTGTAAAGTGTATTTCTATTGTTATACATCGGAAAATTGTGAATCTTTTATTTTGACATCTGGATAGACAGGAAGGCTTTTATTTTGACACGTGCATAGACAGGAAGCAGGGAATGCAGAGAACAGTGGGAAAAGCATGGCTACACCTTTGTTATAATTCATGTGCAATCCAAAGCAATCCTTCAAAGGAGTCCTTCAGAAAGTAATAGTTGTAAGTTTTGTCAGTTCTTTGTATATTAAGCAATTAATAATAGGGTGTTTTGAGACATTATTTTGTACCTTCTTTGAAGTGCAGTTATAGGGTGTAGCTTCTGAGCTAATGATACAAGTGTACGCTCACCCACTACCTGCTTGTTTTTCTTTGTAGTAATATCAGTTTGCATATCTACAGTATACTTATTTCATGGTCTCCTGCGTAAGTGCCTGAATATATTTACCTGCTGATTATATGTCAATCGATTAAGAGTTTTGTATTATGTGTTTTTCTAGTTTCACTCCAGTTCTATGATGTCAGTGCAAGATGATTGCCATGTTTGGAGTCATTAAAGGAGCATGTACGCTCACCTTCCTGGCTCTTGAAAAGGAGTTTGGCTGGCTGTTTATCTATGTTCACACTCAGGGAGTTTAACACATAGAGAGAACAGTACAGTATGTGTGTGTGTGTGTGTGTGTGTGTCCAGATTTCAGCTGAGACAGTGTCATTCGCCCTGCCAGGCTAAGTAAACCGTCTTCCAGCCAACCCAGGTGGCCTTGCATAGAATGGGAAGGAGCAGTCTAAACACAGTCGTTATCAGGGTGCTTTTTTTTGTTCAGCTCCAGCCTTGAGATCACAGCTGATGCCAAAGTGGTAGCCGCATGAAGAGATGGTGGTTTTTACTTTTAATGCGAACAACTCTTGTGAATGTCAAAGCTGTTCTAACAGTCCGACACATGTCTCTCAATCTCCTGTTGGAGAGACGTGAGCTTCTCCATGATGTTATCAAACTTACGCTCCGTGATCAAATCAAATCAAATGACTTTTTTATTGACACATCACATGTGCAGATACACTGGTACAGTACATGCGAGTGAAATTCTTTTGTGCGAGCTTCACAAGCAACAGAGGTGTGCAAAAAAAAAAAAAAAAATACAATAACATAAAAAAGGCAAAATATATGACTAAATCTGAGAGTAATAAATATATGTACAATATAAGAGTATATGCATTACTGGATGTGTATACTAAATGTGTTTTTCTACGTGTGTGTGTGTGTGTGTGTATACATATTTTACAAATTAAATAGAGTAAACAATAAAATAAAATATATAAAATATACAGAGGTTGGTAGTTGAACATGTGCAAAGCAAGTGGTATTTATATACAGTATGGAGTGCATAATGTTAAAGTTCCAGTAGTAAGGGTGAGGTGTCTATGAAGTGTTCA